>NC_134356.1:587654619-587828552 GCF_048569485.1 Anomaloglossus baeobatrachus
AGTATCATCTGCAAATATTGAAATTCTACTCCGCATGCCCCCAACAAGGTCATTTATAAATATGTTGAAAAGAAGCGGGCCCAATACTGACCCCTGTGGTACCCCACTATGAACTGAGACCCAGTCCGAGTACGTACCATTAATAACCAACCTTTGTTTCCTATCACTGAGCCAGTTTTTAACCCAGTTACACATATTTTCCCCTATCCCCATTATTCTCATTTTATGTACCAACCTTTTGTGTGGCACCGTATCAAAAGCTTTTGAAAAGTCCATATACACAACATCCACTGCATTTCCCTGGTCCAGGCTTGAACTTACCTCTTCATAGAAGCTGATCAAATTAGTTTGACAGGATCGATCCCTCATAAACCCATGTTGATACTCTGTCATAAGGTTATTTTTCTTGAGATACTCCAGTATAGCATCTCTCAAGAAACCCTCAAGGATTTTACCAACCGTAGAGGTTAAACTTACCGGCCTATAATTTCCCAGCTCAGTTTTTGTCCCCTTTTTGAATATTGGCACCACATTTGCTATGCGCCAGTCCTGCGGTACCGACCCTGTTATTAAGGAATCTGAGAAGATTAAAAATAATGGTCTATCTATCACAGAACTCAATTCCTGTAGTACTCTGGGGTGTATGCCATCCGGGCCCGGAGATTTGTCAACCTTAGTGATTTCGAGGCGGCGGCGTACTTCCTGCTGGGTTAAGCAGGTAATATTCAAGGGTGAATTTATGGTATCACTGGTCATGTCATCTGCCATGGCATTTTCTTGTATAAAAACCGTAGAAAAAAAGTCATTCAGCAGGTTGGCTTTACCCTCATCCCCTTCCACCATTTCACCAAGACTATTTTTAAGGGGGCCAACACTATCGCTTTTCAGTTTTTTACTGTTTATGTAGTTAAAGAATATTTTAGGATTATTTTTACTTTCTCTCGCAATGAGTCTCTCTGTCTCAAACTTAGCTAACTTAATTTGCTTTTTACATATTTTATTTAATTTTCTATAATTATATAATGCCTCATCACTACCTACCCTCTTTAATTCTTTTAAGGCTTTCTGTTTTTCTTTTATTGCTTCCCTTACAGCTCTATTTAGCCATAGGGGTTTCCTCCTATTTCTAGCATGTTTGTTCCCATAGGGTATATTTTCTGCACAAGCCCTATTCAGGATGATCATAAAAGTCTCCCATTTGCTTTGTGTACTTTTATTACTTAGTACATCATCCCAGTTTATTGCACTAAGATCATCTCTCAACCGTTTAAAATTTGCTTTCCTGAAGTTTAGTGTCCTTGTAGCCCCTCTACTAGACATCTTACTAAAGAATACATGAAAACTTATTATTTTGTGATCACTATTCCCCAAGTAACCCCCAACTTGTATATTTGATATGCGGTCTGGCCTATTGGTTAGTACAAGGTCTAGTAGTCCTTGTACTGTATTATGACATTTGTATCATGTGTTTCATTTCTTGCTGTGTGGCAATTTTGTTGCTGCATCCCAATTGTACCTCTATATTGTTCGAGTTTATGTTATTGTTCTCTCACTCTTATGTGATACTGATTATTGTCATTTTTCATGATTACATGCAGATAAGTCCAATCTGACGAAGGCTCAGGCCGAAACGTCATTTGTAACTTGTTTTGGACAAAAACATATATGCTTATGAAAATTTTTTTTTTCTTAATACGGACCAATAAAGAGTGATTTTGCATTCCTATCCGTTGTGACTTACTGACTTAGTCTGGGAGATTTAGAGTGCCGAGGTTACTCACTAATTTTATCTATTATTACCTCTGAGCACCTATATACCAGTGAGCAGAGCTTCCTCTACAGTAGTTCTCCTGATTAGGCATGCCCTTACCTCATGAGCAGGGCATTGCAGCTTTGGTAGCACCCATTACGACATGGACTCTGCTGCTGTGGACCCGGGGAGAGTGAGTGCAGATTCATTGCACCCACACTCCTCACATGAAGGGTCCGCACTCCTAGAAAATGGGGGATACGTTCCCTGAGTGTCTCCCCCCATATTCTAGACGGTCCAGAGTCGTCGTGGGACCCCTTTATTTTTTTCTTACAATAAATTGGTGAAAGAGGAAATGTTTTGGGGACTGTTTTTTCAAATAAATTTCTTTTGTCGATTTTTTGTTTTTCTTAGTACTGACAGTTTATGATGTTGGGTATCTAATAGACGCCATGACATCACAAACTGCTGGGCTTGATCTCAGGTGACTTTACAGCTAGTATCAACCCAATTTATTACCCCGTTTGCCACTGCACCAGGGCACGGGATGAGCTGGGGTGAAGCGCCAGGATTGGCGCATCTAGTGGATGCGCCACGTCTGGGGTGCCTGCGGCCTGCTATTTTTAGGCTGTGAAGGCCCAATAACTATGGACCTTCCCACCCTGAGAATACCAGACCACAGCTGTCCGCTTTACCTTGGCTGGTGATCCAATTTGGAGGGGACCCTACTTTTTTTGTGTAATTATTAATATTTATAAAATAATTATAAAAAAGAGCCTGGGGGGACCTCCACATTGGATCCCCAACCACGGTAAAGCTGCCAGCTGTGGTTTTCAGGCTACAGACGTCTGCTTTACCCTAGCTGGCTATCAAAAATGGGGGGACCCAACGTCATTTTTTTTTAACTATTTTTTAAATAGAAAAAATTAATGGGCTTCCCTGTATTTTGATTGCCAACCAAGGTAACGACAGGCAGATGGGGGTGGCAACCCATAGCTGTCTGCTTTATCTGCGCTGAGAATCAAAAATACCGCGGAGCGCTATGTCATTTTTTTTAAAGATTTATTTTTACAGCACTGTGATGTCCAGCAATCAAAATACAGGGAAGCCCATTTTGTTTTTAGTTATTTTAATAAATAATTAAAAAAAATATATATGGGCTCCCGCTGCATTTTTTGTATTTCTAGCTAAGGGTAATCCAAGCAGCTACTGGCTGCTAACCCCCACTGCTTGGTGTTACCTTCACTGGCAATGGAAAATCCAGGGAAGCATTTTTTAATTTTTTGGCCAAAAAACTACAAAAAAAGGACGTGAGCTTCGCCATATTTTTGTATGCTAGCCAGGTATAGCAGGCAGGTGCTGGAAGAGTTGGATACAGCGCCAGAAGATGGCGCTTCTATGAAAGTGCCATTTTCTGAGGCGGCTGCAGACTGCAATTCGCAGCAGTGGGGCCCAGAAAGCTCAGGCCAACATGTGCTGCGTATTCCAATCCCCAGCTGCCTAGATGTACCTGGCTGGACACAAAAATGGAGCGAAGCCTACGTCATTTGTTTTCTAATTATTTCATGAAATTCATGAAATAATAAAAAAAGGGCTTCCCTTTATTTTTGGTTCCCAGCCGGGTACAAATAGGCAACTGGGGATTGGGGGCAGCCGTACCTGCCTGCTGTACCTGGCTATCATACAAAAATATGGCGAAGCCCACATAATTTTTTCAGCAAAAAACTTCTGCATACAGTCCTGGATGGAGTATGCTGAGTATGCTGAGCCTTGTAGTTCTGCAGCTGCTGTGTGTCTGTATGGAGAAGAGCAGACAGCATCTGCAGAACTACAAGGCTCAGCATACTCCATCCAGGACTGTATGCAGAAGTTTTTTGCCCACCAAAAAAATGACGTGGGCTTCACCATATTTTTGTATGCTAGCCAGGTACAGCATGCAGCTACGGGCTGCATCCAACCCCCAGTTGACTATTTGTACCCTGCTGGGAACCAAAAATATAGTGAAGCCCTTTTTTTTTTAATTATTTCACTTATTTCATGAAATAATTAAAAAACAAATGACGTGGGCTTCGCCCCATTTTTGTGTCCAGCCGGGTACAACTAGGCAGCTGGGGATTGGAATCCGCAGCACAGGTTAGCCCGAGGTTTCTGGGCGCCTCTGCTGCGAATTTCAGTCCGCAGCCGTCCCAGAAAATGGCGCTCTCATAGAAGCGCCATCATCTGGCGCTGTATCCAACTCTTCCAACAGCCCTGGAGCCGGGTGGCTTGTTGGGTAATCATGAGTTAATACTGGCTTTTTTTTACTAGCCAGTATTAAGCCAGAGATTCTTAATGTCAGGCACGTTTGACCCGGCCATTAAGAATCTCCAATAAAGCGTTAAAAAAAAGACACCACACAGAGAAAAAATACTTTAATAGAAATAAATACACAGACACATTAGAGACTCCATCTTTATTACCCCCTGTCAGCCCAATAAATCCCCAATAAACCAGCGCTAAGAGGTTTTTAATAGAGGCTTAAATTATAAGCAGCAATTTCAGCGTTCCAAGTGCCTTTAAATGAATTTGAAGAAACTGCACTTCAGGATTGTAGTGAGGATTGTAGTGAGGATGAGGTGCCCCAGCCCATCATGGGCTGGGGCACCTCATCCTCACTACAATCCTCACTAGTGTAGTAGTAGTGACGATTGTAGTGAGGATGAGGTGCACCAGCCCATCATGGGCTGGGGCACCTCATCCTCACTACAATCCTCACTAGTGTAGTAGTAGTGACGATTGTAGTGAGGATGAGGTGCACCAGCCCATCATGGGCTGGGGCACCTCATCCTCACTACAATCCTCACTAGTGTAGTAGTAGTGACGATTGTAGTGAGGATGAGGTGCACCAGCCCATCATGGGCTGGGGCACCTCATCCTCACTACAATCCTCACTAGTGTAGTAGTAGTGACGATTGTAGTGAGGATGAGGTGCACCACCCATCATGGGCTGGGGCACCTCATCCTCACTACAATCCTCACTACAATCGGGAAGCAGCGTGCAGCCTTCACTCCGTGAGTGATCAGTGCTGCTAGCGGTAACAGCGGTAACGCTGACAGACGCGTTACAATAGCAACGGTGCTCCCGGAGCCGCGGTTAGCGGTGACATCACCGCTAACTGCGTTGCTATGGCAACGGTGATCTCCGTTAATGACCGGCTGTGTCAGCCGGTCCCTAACGGAACGGGGAGTCGACCGTGTGCTAGAGCATATCGCCGGTACACGGCGATACACAAATGTGCACCGTGTACCGGAGAGATGCACTCGCAGGTCCTACATGACGTGTCATAGTCATGTGACCAGTCTGTAGCCAATGAGATAATAGCCACGTGACTGGTCACATGGCTATTTTGAAGTCACGATAGGTCCTGCTTCTCTGCTGGCAGTGCTGGTCACCGGGAGGATTCAGCGATCATCGGATGGAATAGCGGCAGGAGACAGAGTGCAGGAGGGATCGCGGGGACCGGTAAGTGTTATGGCAATGTTTATTAACTGTTTGTGTACATTTATCATGCATTTTTATGTGTTTGTGATTGCCTCCCATTATAGCCTATAGGTTCGAGTTTGGTTCGTCGAACGTTCGACGAACCGAACTCGAACGGGACACCCGTTCGGCGAACCGACCTCGAGCCGAACCGAGACCGGTTCGCTCATCTCTATCTATAACTACAAGGGCTACTTTACTCTAATTCTATTGAACACTAATTTTGAATTCTTGATGGTCAGATGGACGGTTTTCTGATGTAGTCTTGGATTTTTAAGGGTGCTTTACACACTGCGACATCACTAGCGATTGCTAGCAATGTCGCAAGCTTTAGCACCCGCCCCCGACGTTAGTGCGATATGTGGTGATCGCTGCCGTAGCGAACATTATCACTACAGCAGCGTCACACGCACATAACTGCTGAGCGACGTCGCTGGAGACACCAAACAATCCCTCTTTAAAGGGGAAGTGCTTTCGGCGTCACAGCGACATCACAGCAGCGTCACTAAGCGGCTGCCCAATAGCAAAGGAGGGGCGGAGATGAGCGGCCGGAACATACCGCCCACCTCCTTCCTTCCTCATTGCCGATGGACGCAGGTAAGGAGATGTTCGTTGTTCCTGCGGTGTCACACGTAGCGATGTGTGGTGCCACAGTAACGACGAACAACCTCGCTACTGACCAGATAACGATTTTTGGTAAATGAACGACGTGTTACAGGCCAATGATTTTTAACTCTTTTGCGATCGTTTAAGGTCGCTCATAGGTGTCACACACTGCGATGTCGCTAACGACGCCGGATGTACGTCACAAACCCGTGACCCTGACAAAACCTCGTTAGTGATGTCACAGCGTATAAAGCACCCTTTACTTTCCACAAGTACGGTAGAGTCCTGTAAACTTCGATGAAGTCTTCCGCACTCATTCTTTCCATAATTATCTGAACTAAAGTGATAAAAAAATGAAATGGTAAACATGTTAAAAATTGTACAAAATAATAACAAACAGGATCCAAAATGATTCTTCAAGGTTGTCCACATTTCAAATGATTGTGGTGAAAACTGTGAAGTTTGCCATATGCCTCCAGATGTCAACATTGGACTGCACAAAACAATGCAAATGTAAAAGGAGCTTTGCTTGGTGCCAGAAGCAGCCTGCCCATATTCAAAACAATGGGTATGTGGCCACAACACGGCAAACAAGACAAGAATCGGATGGAAAAATATGGATCGATTTTTAAAAATCTAAATGTGTATACACTGCTATAAAAACATTAAAATACTGTATGGAACTTTTTGAACTTTCGATCACTTCTTAAAATATCCGCTTGCTGAACAGTGAAATAGAAAATTGTGTGCGTTCAAAAGGCATTTGCTAGTCATACGCACACTTTTGAATTCAGCCAATAGTGACCCATTGTATTTTAGTAGATATGCCTTTTTGCACGCCAACACACACCCACAAAGATGAATCCACTACTCTAGTGTGATGTGTTAACAATGTGGTAGTAACTTATTACACGGTGAAATTTTATGCCGACAAAGCGATAATTTTTAAGCAAGTTGAAAAATCTGGTTTCGCATAAATCTAACAAACAAATCTAATATCACTATCACTAGTAGCTATTATACACAGCAAATATCAGTCTATTACGAAACGACATTGCGATTTTCAATTTTTGTATCTCTAATAAAGGCTTAACAGCGATGTAACTAAAATTTTTTGGATCCCAGAGCACAATTTGGACCCGCTCCCCCCCCCACACATTTCTTTGTTGCTCAAATGCATGGGCCCCAATAACGTAGATAGAGTACATGTTAGCACCCATAACAAAAATTACAATATATAAATCTGACAGAAAAACATGAGATTAAAATAATTTTCTAAGTAATATTTCTAAATAATACTGTCAACATTACCGAATAGCAAATATTATTCCTATACTATTTCTGAACAAAAGTCACTATACTAAGAGCAGTATATGAATAATACTACATGCAAAATCGACTACAACAAAACTAAGATATCAACATACAAGAGACAAATACTGCCATACCATGACCAGACCACATATTATCACCACATTGTGACAGAACAATACCACATTCAAGAGACAAATACTACCACACCATGATCCTATACTACTATCACGTAGTATCTAAATATAACCACATCATCATATACCCAGCTCCATCCTCAAACAGATGTCCTTGAAAAAGACTATTGTACTGCTTGAAATATTTACATTCATATGTTTTCACTAATGGCAGATTCTAATAAATAAACTCACCTTTTCAAAAGCTTCAAGCCTTCATCTCTTTTCTGTGCTGAGGTTACCACATATTGACAGGACAACCATCCTTTCCTACTTAGCATAGAGCCTTTACTGTGGTATTGCCGATCCCTTTACTATTTGTGAATATAGCCACTATCCTGTAACTGAGCAAAATCCATTTTACCATGACCAAGATACCAATAATGTCGCATACACAGGGCAAATATTGCCACATTAAGACGATATATTACAGCCAGATAATAGCCAAATAAAATCCACAGTATTAATATTAATATTTCCAATGCAAATAAATGTCTAGTGGAAGGTATAAGTATCTACAATACAGGTAACTCAAGCCTTACTGAGGACATCTACCACTGAAGTATTTAATTTTTGTTTTTCTGCTTCACCTTGTGCAAACTACTACGACTCCTGCCAGCCATGATGTGGTTCTTCAAAATGTAACATACAGACATCAATGCTTGAGCACGTCTACAGCACTCTCCTCACGTTTTCCCCATTTCTATTGTAACAGTACCTCCCTTTTGACCCACAGTACCCTCTTTATTTTATTTTAATGGCCTTCAGCTTGTTCTTGAGCCATGGTGACTTGAAGGATGAATATAGGAGATCAATCTTGTGCAAGCTTAATAATTCCACCTGGATCTTCCTAATCATTGCTGGTCTTCCTCTTCGCCTTGTTCCTTCTATTCTTCCAACCATGATTTTCTTCTTCAGTGATGAGAATTGTAGAAAAGTCATAGAATGTTAGAGTTTGAAGGGACCTCCTGGGTCATCTGGTCCAACCTCCTGATCACAGCAGGATTCACTATATCATCCCACACAGATGTCTGTCCAGTCTCTTTTTAAAGACTGCCATTGAAGGGGAACTCATCACCTCTCGCGGCAGCCTGATCCACCTGTTGATCACCCTCACTGTCAAAAAGTATTTTCTAATATCTAATCTGTGTCTCCTCCTAGTCAGTTTTATCCCATTGGTTCTAGTCATTCCTTGTGCAAATGAGAATAGGGAAGATCCCTCTACAGTGTGAAAGCCCTTGAGATATTTGTAGACAGCTATTAAGTCTCCTCTTACCCTTCTTTTTTTGCAAGCTAAACATTCCCAGATCCTGTAACCGTTCTTCATAGGACATGGTTTGTAGACCAGTCACCATTCTGGTAGCTCTTCTCTGATCTTGCTCCAGTTTGTTGATGTCTTTTTTAAAATGTTGTGCCCAGAACTGGACACAGAATTCTAGATGACGTCTGACCAAAGAAGATTGCTCTCTTTGTATGATGTGACCAAAGTAGGCAAGTTGTAGCTTGGTGATCCTTGCTTCAAATGACACATCTGGATTGATTTGTTCTAACATTGATTTGTTGTTATTCAATTCTTTCCATCCATGGTATTGATAACAGCCTTCTCCAGCACCACATTTCAAAGGTGTTGATTTTTCTTCTGTCTTGTTTCTTTATCATCCAGGCTTCATATCAATATGTTACTAAAGAAAAGACCAGACTATGTATGAGCCATGTCTTTATCACCAGTGAAATATTCCTCAATTTGAGGATTTTGTCCAGTGACTTCATTGTTGATTGGGACTGTCTGGCCGGGTGGCAGATAGTGGCCGCTGCCACCTTGATGTACCGCATTGTGGGAGACCCTGATGAACCCCAAAAGAAGAAATGGAGGGAAAACGCGTCAGGCAGGGAAATTTCAGATATACTATGATGGGTATCAGCAATTCAGCGTTTGTGGCCAATATCATACAGGTTACTGCACACTTTTTTTGCACCTTAGTATTGCCAGTGTCATCAGGCATTTTGGAACTGTCAATGTCATCTGTTTTTTGCTGCTAATGAGTGTGTTTACAATCTGACATAGTATATGTATTGTCAGGGTTATCTTACACTTCAGAACTGTCAGTGCTATTTGCAATTGCCAATGTTATCTGTTGTTTGCTGCTGTCACCGTTCACCTTAGAACTGCCAGTGTCAACTGCACTTTGCTGCTAATGAGTTTATATTTAAATGAGACAAATCATCTATATTGTAATACATATTTAATGACTGGTATGGCAATCTAATGACTATATTATTTACTGACAGTTACAGACAAATACTGAGGACATCTATCCTGTATGCCAGATAGACGTATTTTACTATCTAAGTGTAGGGATTGTAAAGGATAGCCGCCGAGGAGTGGGGGCGCCATACTGCTTCACAAGGTTGCCTGCCGCCATGGACAGGTAGGGAAAAATGAGGTTTCAGTGTCCCAATGTAAACTAGTTATAGGATCTTGTTTCTTATTGCTGTTGTTCTGTTTAGACTGATTATTACATGGTGATTTATCCAGTATCAGTTGGACTATTAACACACTGTGACAACAGTTGGATTTGTTTGGAGCTTCCCTTGAACTCCTATTTTCCTAGATCAGCTGCACTTTAGTCCAGCACAGGGGATTTAAGGGATAGCCATCATGGAACTGGAGCGTCATTGTGTAATTTCTAGGGTTCCAACCTCCACGGCAAGGTAGGGATAATCATAGGGTAATGTGGCCATGTCCCACCTCAATTACATAAGCTATTCCATATTGTTTGTATGTTGTGCGATTCACTTTTTTAAAAAAAAAAAAAAATAATAATATATATCTAATAAACTGTTTTAGGTGCTTTTCTTTTGGTTTTTGAGTATGTGATCACCCCTGCAATAACTTTACTTTGGTTTCTATAATGTCCTTTACCCTGGGCCCCTTTCTGGTATAATGTCCCACATCCTGGTGTAATGTCCTCCAACCTGGGCCCCTTTTTTGGTATAATGTCATCCTGGGTCCCCGCACCAACATTGGCATGGTCGTGGTCACACCCTATGCAGCCATGTTTATTATGCCCCTGCCCCTCTATGTACAATACATTAATAATGTTCCCAATTTGGCCTCCATAAATAATGTGACTTTAAATGTCCCCGTATAGTAAAAATGTCCCCTTATATGGTTCCGTATAATATTCATGTACCCCTATATGATCCCAATATAGCATTAATATTCCTCTATGTGCCCCACATGTAGCAATAATATCAACCTATGTCTTATTCTCTCTCCTCCCTGATGGCTCTCTGCCCCAAACGTACTTCACAGCTGCAGGCTAATCAGTGGCTTGTAGCTACAGAGCATGGCGATACCACATCACAAGTGGCATAACAATGTTACCCTGGTATTACCTGCCACATTGACATTACATTGGAGTGCTTTGCAGCTGCAGGTCACTGATAGGCCTGAGGCTGTATAGCAACTGTGGGTAAGTGAGCCAGGGGGTTCTGCTCCACAATAGTTTTCAACTGAAGGCACGTCTGAGGATGCACCATTGGTTGCAAATAGCATTGGCCCTGATGGGATCCCTCGTCTACTGGCCCAGCTGCAGTTGAATCCCCTGCAATTTGTGATTGCTATAGTCACTAAATGGCTAAATAATGATGGCTCTTTTCGGGTTCTTTTGTGAGCTCAGATTCCAGTTGCTTAAATGGTTTGTACACTTTACATTAAATAAAAAAAATATTAGCACGCCTTTCCGAAACAAAAAAGGGATTCACACTTCACTGATCTTCTCCACTTCAGGTATAATTGCAATACTTAGGAAGCCATGGGCCAGAGCAGTGGCTCTCAGCCAGTGTGCTCACTTGTCTCTGTTTTTAGGACTCACTGCTGCAGCAGAAAGTAGAGGTCAGTGCTGGAAAGGATCACATGAGATTGATTGTTTTTTAAAATTTTAGAGCCACTCCTATGCCTTTAAAAAAAAAAAAGAAGAAAGTGAAGAACCCCATTAATTATGTTGGAATGGCACCGTCTATTTCAAATAAACGGTCTTTGGAAAACTCTTCTTCAGGATCGTGGCCTCTTAGCTTCAGCTACTGCTAAGGTGACTATATAACATGGCCACCATAGTTTGCCTGTGTAGTATATTTTATTGACACCCTTATTTGAGGTGTACTGTTCAGTGTTAACATAATACAGTACAGGACCCTAATACCATTGCCATAAACTGTACAAATAATACTGTTCAATAAAAAAAAAAAATAAGAATTTAGCTGCATCCTGGGCAGATGCCTTTCCATAGATTGGGTGGGTGACAATTGTGGAATTAGTACATGTGCCAAGAATCTCATGGCCAGTCATATGCTTCAATGACAGGTAATGCACTCTGTTTAGGTTGCAGACCCCCACTGCTGAACCTGCTATCATCTGTAAATGGAGTGGTTTAGAGAGGAGTACAAAGCTACAAAGCCCCAGGAGCCATATGTGCCTAATGGAGTGGAGAGTTCCTATAAAGAGATGAATCACATAAATTACTGTAGGTGTCAAGTGTCAACGAGAATTGCCAGCACTGGACTTTTCTGTCATCATCATTAAATTATTTAGGATGATGATGATGAGAATAAATAGGCCCTATCCTGAAAACCATCCATTTATGTACTCTCAGATGAGCTATTATAGCTTAGATAGTGGAGGCTCCGTTGGAAAAAAGAAAGCTTTGTTGAACCAATTGCTCTCCTTTATAATCCTATTAAAAATTGGTATGTATGTACCCATAATTACACATCATGCTCCCTGTCAGCTGGAGGATACATGATATTTTCATTGGGAATATTTCAGTGATGGAATTATAAACTGGTGTCCAGATGAACCTCTGACGGGAAACGGTTCAAGATTATGTGATGAGTATTCCATTAATTCCCACGGGACACAATTTATTAGGCTTGACAAGTATTTTCATTCATTTTCTACATTCTAGATGCTGTGTGATGACTATATGATCCATATCAGATTGTTTAGGGGGCTGACTATGATATCAAGCAAGGTCAAACTATAAAGCTTAATAGTGATAGTTTTTTCTACTGTGTTTCCATGAGAAAAAGATACTGTCTTATATTTTTTTTTTGCCCACGAAAAATGCAATAGGGTTTATTTTTGGGGTAGGGCTAATTCTCGCGGAAACATGGTCAGGGGAAAGTTTACCTCTCAAGAAATGCAGACCCCTCTTCTCAGGAGAATCATACTTACCAGACCCTGGGCATCTACGTTGCTCCCAGATCCGGTCCTCCTGTGATCTTCGGCGGGCGCTCCCAGCAGGTATGCTCCACACGGTCTGCCCTACTTCTAGCTGACAGTCACACAGATCAGATCTCACATAATCACACCCACACTCACACTATCCAGCGATACCGATTGCTTCTGGCCGGCAGAGGATCCTGGGACGCAGTGCAGTGGAAAGCAAGGATCTGCGGTGGAATGCATTGATGCGTCCCACCACCGGGTGCTCGATGTGTTCCACTGCAGGTCCTCGCGCTCCACTGCACTGCGTCCTAGGATCTTCTGATGAGATTTGATGTGGTGAGTGTGTGCGATCTAATATGTGAGTGTGTGCGATCTAATATGTGTGGGTGTGCAATCTGATGTATGTGGATGTGCGATCTGATATGTGTGTGGGTGTGCAATCTGGTGTGTGTGTGTGTGAGTGTGTGTGTGTGTGTGTGTGAAATCTGATGTGTGTGGGTGTGTGATCTGATGTGTGTGGGTGTGCGTTCCACCACATGTTCTTGATGTGTTCCAGTGCATTATCGCGGGGTCTTCTCTCTTCTTTCTTTTCTCTTTTGGGGATGTTTGCTTTCTATAAGGAAGTGTCCTGCAGTATTCTTTAACTTTTTTAGCTGCATGGACACTTCATTATTAAACTGCAACTAGGGCTTATTTTCAGGGTAGGGCTTATATTTAAGCCTGACAGCAAAAATGCTGACAATTCCCGCTAGGGCTTATTTTTGGAGTAGGTCTTATCTTCAGGGAAACATGGTACTACTGTCGCTATAGTCTAGAACCTATTGAGTGAGTAATATTTAATATAATGGGATCCCTTTCTTTATTGGCCCCTGTACCTGGCCACATCGAGCTGGATATACCTATTGATGTTCTTAATTGTGTTTAGTAAAAATGCCCTAAATAGTTATTTCTCAGTTGTGCTTATGATTCTTCAGTTTCCCTGCCAGGTTCTATTGTGTTTTTTCTACTATAAAAATAGTTTTAATAGTGATAAAATAAAGATATTGTTTTTAATGTTTGTGGTTTTTTGTTTTTAATTTGGTATCTAGGAGCATCAGAGAAATTAATTGTGCTGAAGAAGATGGTCATCGTAACGAAGATTTGGTCAAAAGACTTCCGCTCTTGCATGGTCTACAGGACTATTGACATTTTTTCGGTCTTAGGCAGGCTTTACACGCTGTGATCTTGCTAGCAAGATCGCTAGCGTGCGTACCCGCCCCCATCGTTTGTGCGACACAGGCAAATCGTTGCCTGTGTCACACAAAATCGCACGGACCCGTCACACTACTTACCTGCCTAGCGACGTTGATGTGACCAGCGAACCGCCTCCTTTCTAAGGGGGCAGTTCGTTCGGCGTCACAGCGACGTCACTAAGTGGCCGCCCAATCAAAGCGGAGGGGCGGAGATGAGTGGAACGAACATCCCGCTCACCTTCTTCCTTCCTCATTGCTGGCGGGATGCAGGTAAGGTGAGGTTCCTCGTTCCTGCGGTGTCACACGTAGCGATGTGTGCTGCCGCCGGAACGACGAACTACATCGTCCAAGCAGCAGCAACGATAATTGGGAAGAGGGGGTGATGTCACCGATGAGCGATTTTGAATGTTTTTGCAACGATTCCAAATCGCTCATAGGTGTCACACACAAGGACATCGTTAAAGCCGGCCGCATTTGCGTCACAAATTCCGTGACCCCAACGAGATCGCTTTAGCGATGTCATAGCATATAAAGCCACCTTTAGACTCTAGTTTGCATAGTGGAGAAATCATAACTGATCTCTGTGTATTTTCCTGTTTCCAGAGAGTTAAAAGAAACGTAAAATCATTTTTGAATTACCAACTAATAAAAAAGAGAGAGCTTAATCAGTACTGAAACTGTGCTTCAGCGACTGCTGTTGACAAGCACTAAGCCATGTGTCAAGTGGGGCTTGTTGTCCTTGGAAAGCTGCTAATTGATGCCTGATTGTCAGCTATAATACATAGGAATAATCACATGCTGTTAAGTATTCTATAAAAAAAATACACAAACGTCTTCTCTTTATCTCACCTTGTATCTTCTATAAGAGAGGTTTCATTGCAACAGAACTGTTTATGTCATTGGAGTCCTGAAGGAATTATTACCCTAATATTAGGACAATTGGAATCTGCCTCATGGGGTTTTTGAATTCCTCAACATGTTAAAGTATTGGTTGAACGCAATGGGTTTATGTCTACCTTGAACCTTAAAACCTGTGAAAATATTGGTTTTCAAATTCCCAACGTTAGGAATCTACATAAATAGGTAAAGATACTGTTGGTGGTGGTCTGGTATGTAGCTAAAGAGTAAAATGATGTCCATATAACACCAATATAATATAAAGGCCATTTTTTTACTTTTATTCACACTAACTGCACACTTGAGTGTCTTGGTCCTACAGCAAGTACCAGGTCAAGAGGAACTAATGCAAGTGCATCTCAATAAATTACGATATCCAATGAAAACCTAAAAGTCATTATCTCAGAAAATTAGCCTAATTGCCACAAAACAACTGCAAAGGCTTCTTAAGCATTTAAAATGGTCCCTTATTCTGGTTCAGTAGGCTACACAACATGGGGAAGACTGGTGATTTGACAGATGTCTAGAGGACAGTCACTGACTCACGTCAGAAGGAGGGTAAACCACAAAAGGTCATTGCTGAAGAAGCTGGCTGTTCACAGAATGCTGTATCCAACCATATTAATGAAAAGTTGAGTGGAAGGAAAAGGTGTGGTACAAAAAGGTGTACAAGCAACTGGGATAACCACAGCCTTGATAGGATTGCTAAGAAAAGGCCATTCAAAAATATGGTGGAGATTCACAAAGAGTGGACTGCCTCTGGAGTCAGTGCTTCAAGAGCCACCCCACACAGATGTGTCCAGGACATGGGCTACAACTGTTGCATTCCTTGTGTCAAGCCACTCATGACCAAGAAACAACGCCAGAAGCATCTTATCTGTGCCAAGAAGAAAAAAAACTGGACTGTTGCTCAGTGGTCCAAGGTGTTGTTTTCAGACGGGAGGCATGGTGGCTCAGTGGTTAGCACTGCAGTCTTGCAGCGCTGAGGTCCTGGGTTCAAATCCCATCAAGGACACCATCTGCAAGGAGTTTGTATGTTCTCCCCGTGTTTGCGTGGGTTTCCTCCGGGTACTCCGTTTTCCTCCCACACTCCAAAGACATACAGATAGGGACTCTAGATTGTGAGCCCCAATGGGGACAGTGTTGCAAATGTATGTAAAGCGCTGTGGAATTAATAGTGCTATATAAATGAATAAAATTATTATTACTAATTATTAAAGTAAACTTTGCATTTTATTTGGAAATCAAGGTCCCAGAGTCTGGAGGAAGAGTGGAGAGGCCACAATCCAAGCTGTTTGAGGTGTAGTGTGAAGTTTCCACAATCAGTGATGGTTTGGGGAGTCATGTCATCTGCTGGTGTAGGTCCACTTTGTTTTATCAAGACCAAAATCAGTGCAGCCATCTACCAGGAAAATTTACAGCACTTCATGCTTCCCTCTGCCAAAAAGCTTTTGGAGATGGAGACTTCAGTTTCCAGCAGGACTTGGCACCTGTCCACACTGCCAAATGTACCAATACCTGGTTTACTAACCACAGTATCACTGTGCTTGATTGGCCAGCAAACTCGTCTGACCTAAACCCGATAGAGAATCTATGGGGTATTGTCAAGGGGAAACTGAGAGACACCAGACCCAACAATGCAGATGAGCTGAAGGCTGCTACATATCAAAGCAACCTGGGCTTCCATAACACCTCAGCAGTGCCACAGGCTGATCGCCTCCATGTCACGCCGTATTGATGCAGTAATTCATACAAAAGGAGCCCCGACCAAGTATTGAGGCATTCACTGTACAGACTTTCCAGGAGGCGCCAACATTTCTGAGTTTAAAAACATTTTTTTCAGTTAGTCTTATATAACATAATTTTGTGAGATAATGACTTTTGGGTTTTCATTGGCTGTAAGCCATAATCATCAACATTTACAGAAATAAACACTTGTAATTGATCCCTCTCTGTGTACTGACTCTATATAATATACAGTTAGGTCCAGAAATATTTGGACAGTGACACAATTTTCGCGAGTTGGGCTCTGCATGCCACCACATTGGATTTGAAATGAAACCTCTACAACAGAATTCAAGTGCAGATTGTAACGTTTAATTTGAGGGTTTGAACAAAAATATCTGATAGAAATTGTAGGAATTGTACACATTTCTTTACAAACACTCCACATTTTAGGAGGTCAAAAGTAATTGGACAAATAAACCAAACCCAAACAAAATATTTTTATTTTCAATATTTTGTTGCGAATCCTTTGGAGGCAATCACTGCCTTAAGTCTGGAACCCATGGACATCACCAAACGCTGGGTTTCCTCCTTCTTAATGCTTTGCCAGGCCTTTACAGCCGCAGCCTTCAGGTCTTGCTTGTTTGTGGGTCTTTCCGTCTTAAGTCTGGATTTGAGCAAGTGAAATGCATGCTCAATTGGGTTAAGATCTGGTGATTGACTTGGCCATTGCAGAATGTTCCACTTTTTTGCACTCATGAACTCCTGGGTAGCTTTGGCTGTATGCTTGTGGTCATTGTCCATCTGTACTATGAAGCGCCGTCCGATCAACTTTGCGGCATTTCGCTGAATCTGGGCTGAAAGTATATCCCGGTACACTTCAGAATTCATCCGGCTACTCTTGTCTGCTGTTATGTCATCAATAAACACAAGTGACCCAGTGCCATTGAAAGCCATGCATGCCCATGCCATCACGTTGCCTCCACCATGTTTTACAGAGGATGTGGTGTGCCTTGGATCATGTGCCGTTCCCTTTCTTCTCCAAACTTTTTTCTTCCCATCATTCTGGTACAGGTTGATCTTTGTCTCATCTGTCCATAGAATACTTTTCCAGAACTGAGCTGGCTTCATGAGGTGTTTTTCAGCAAATGTAACTCTGGCCTGTCTATTTTTGGAATTGATGAATGGTTTGCATCTAGATGTGAACCCTTTGTATTTACTTTCATGGAGTCTTCTCTTTACAGTTGACTTAGAGACAGATACACCTACTTCACTGAGAGTGTTCTGGACTTCAGTTGATGTTGTGAACGGGTTCTTCTTCACCAAAGAAAGTATGCGGCGATCATCCACCACTGTTGTCATCCGTGGACGCCCAGGCCTTTTTGAGTTCCCAAGCTCACCAGTCAATTCCTTTTTTCTCAGAATGTACCCGACTGTTGATTTTGCTACTCCAAGCATGTCTGCTATCTCTCTGATGAATTTTTTCTTTTTTTTCAGCCTCAGGATGTTCTGCTTCACCTCAATTGAGAGTTCCTTAGACCGCATGTTGTCTGGTCACAGCAACAGCTTCCAAATGCAAAACCACACACCTGTAATCAACCCCAGACCTTTTAACTACTTCATTGATTACAGGTTAACAAGGGAGACGCCTTCAGAGTTAATTGCAGCCCTTAGAGTCTCTTGTCCAATTACTTTTGGTCCCTTTAAAAAGAGGAGGCTATGCATTACAGAGCTATGATTCCTAAACCCTTTCTCCGATTTGGATGTGAAAACTCTCATATTGCATCTGGGAGTGTGCACTTTCAGCCGATATTATATATAATTGTATTTCTGAACATGTTTTTGTAAACAGCTAAAATAACAAAACTTGTCTCACTGTCCAAATATTTCTGGACCTAACTGTATGTGTTTCCTTTTTTGTATTGAATTACTGAAATAAATTAACTTTTTGAGGATATTCTAATTTATTGAGATGCACTTGTACGTATCATACCTTTAATGTACTTCCACAAACCCTTCCAAAAGAAACCCTAAGAATTTGTACAGTAATAATTCTCAAAATATTTTACCCTTTTTGCAATGATAAAATCTAAAAAAAAAGCACTAAGGACACTAGAGAATTGTGCAAATCTTACAAAATGACTGGGGAGAAGTTAAAAATATAATACAAAATTATACTCATCTGTCCTATGCCCGCCCATCACTTGTACTGCTACCAAAACACCTTGAGTCTTTCTAATCTTTGGTCTTTTTCCTGTGGTCATTGACATGCCTTGCACCTCACATGTTCATGTGAAGCCTAGTCAATGGTGGAAGACCGAAGAGGAGACTGAAGAAGGGATGACTGATCTGCGGTCTGGGTGGCAAGCTGCCATGGTAGGACATTTGAGCTTAGTATAGGTGAGTATAATATTTTATTATTTTTTTACCTTCTTCCTTGCCCTCCATGTATTGTGCTTTAGGTGTCTGACGAGAGCTCAGAGCATAATAAACATTTTTGTGAAAAGGTTAGATATGGACACAGGCTTTACTTTGAATCTGACTGCCGATTCCAGTGAATCTGCTTGAAACAGATTTTGGGACATTTTCTTATGTCTACTTACAACTACTGTCAAAAATGAGGATACAGATCTTCATGAAAACAAGCTAAGTGCAGGATCAGAGACAAAATGCTTTTAGCAATAGGACAATCGTGATATGGCACTTGTTAAGGAGCAGAATATATTAAGCAGCAAATAAACAGCCAGCTCTTGAAGCTGATGTGCTTGAATCAGAAAAAAGGACAAGAATAAGGAGCTGAATGACTTTGATTTGTAAATGAGCCAGAGCATCTCCCAAAGAGGACATGTGTCACGGAAACCGTACATACTGTCACGCCAGGGACTCGCTATGGTGGCAAGTACCACTCTACTCATTGCGGATACTGCTCTGATTTTGTCTCCCTTAACTGCCTCCTGTAGCCTTGCCACATTGCTGCACCTTACTGATGCTGGTGAGTTACACATAGCTATTGTCACTGGTGTATCATAGGTGACAGACAGTCATGTGGTTTCTGGCAACAGAAGATCACAGTGTTTGGCTGTGCAAAATGCTCCATGACTTTCCATTGTTCCTGCTGTTAGTATTCACTGTACTAGGTAGCTTCCTGCTGAGTTTTCATCTCTTCCACTTTAGGACCCAGGGGAGCTCTTCTTCCATCCAGCTGCTGATTATCAGTATTTTCTTTGTACTTAAATTCTCCCATCTTCACTGGACTTGTGCTGGTGATATTATTCAGTTCATTCAAGCTATGGTTGCAAGCAGATGGCTTATACTCATCTGTAGTATCATTGCTGAAACTTTACTGACCTTCTACCTGAGACATTTGTGGATAAGCAGTTCATGTATTTTCTCCCTGTGTGTCCTCCTTGTTGTCTTCTTTAGTGTTTAGTGGGGTTGACGAAGAGCTCATCCCGCCGGTTCCCTATTTAGGGTCCAGCACTATGGATTCCTAGGGTCAGGTATCCAGTTTGGCGCATAGGTGCAGAACTGATCTAAGATGGTGAGGGAGCCCAGGGACCAGAGGTAGGTTTGGTCAGGGTCACCATCTCCCCCTTCTCTAGACACAGTGTTTCCCTTCCCTTTCGCCATTCGCTTGGTACTTCCCTGTATCTAGCGTGACATCTTTAGGGGGAGCAGCCAATTCCTGCTGGTCTTTAACCCCACTGTTTCCAGCAGAGATTTAGTTCCCGGACCTATCACCAAGCAGAGGGAGGTTTATGAGACAGCTCCTCTCATCACTCCATGCCTGATCTAGTTCCACTAGTTCCAGTGTGAACTCCTGTATTGTCTCTTCCATTTTCAGACCCGGCTTGCCTACTTGCTTATCCTGTCCTCTTTGCTCCTGACCACAGTTACGTATATTGAATCTGTGCTGCCTACCCTGACCCTGGGTTGTCTGACTACACCTTTTGCCTTAATCCTTCGGTTAGTTGTGGAAGTCCCAGAGATTGCCCTGGGGCCAAAGTATCCTTACCACGTCTCCAGGATAAGCCTGGCCCATGGCGCAGTGGGTCCACACCAACCAGTATTACACATATCTATATCACGTAGTCCAAGGAATAACAATCAGTGAAATGGTGATAGGATCATGGGTTCAAAAGACAGACAGACAGACAGACAGACAGACAGACAGACAGACAGACAGACAGAGAAATAGATACATAGATAGATAGATAGATACAGTAGATAGATAGACAAGTTAAAAATATTTACTTATTGAAAGTGTATTTAATTCGTTTAGAACAAAATTATGTATGAACTTGCAGAGTGTTTCTGGGCGGTAGTTGTGGGTGAGAGATTGACTCAGAATGCCCCGGCCTGCTACATACAAGACATGCTTCTGGCTTGGTGTGTGGATCTATATTGTGTGGACTGCATGTCCGAGTAGGGCGCATGTTGGTTTTTGCTGCCCAGGACCAAATGACGATTTTCCTTCATGAGGAGACCACCAGTTTACTTTTAACAACAACTCTTTACTTGACTGCTCATTTTTATGATCTCTAAACAACAAATCTTTTCTTTGTCAGATCTATACATGAAACAGTAGTTACACATATTCCAGCACATTACAGTAGTATGTGGAGCCCCTTAGGCTTCAGTTGCCACAGAGTATTGCACCTCGGCTGAGGTACAGTATTCATCCCGGGTATGGAAGAGGCCATTGCCGGTAACCACCACAATCCACACAACACAGTCAGTTGCCCTCACACTGGGACTGGGTTTGGGTAGGGTCCTGAGGGGGGCTATCAAAAGGTATGGGACCTCCTGTCCACTAGTTCAGTAACCCGGGGGATGGAGTTTCTATAAGGGGGAGCAAGGTGACAAACACATGGACAGAGAGTCGAAAAAGATAACGAGGTGGGAAGAGAAGACGGTCGCTGAGTAGAGAGCTGCACCATAGCTCCCTTACGACTGAGCGCAGAAAGCAGGGTGCAGAGCCCTAGGTTGCATGGGTACTGCATGTCCCACCAGCGGAATCTGTAGGGCAGGAGATTGCAAGTATCCTGACCCACAAAGTGCTCGGGGCACAGCAGCATAATAGAGCCAGGAGGCGTGACAAAAGAGTGGCACCAGTAAAGGACTCACGCTGCGTGTCATACAGGAGGGAACCGGAGCCAATACAAGGCAGAAGGTCTCAGCGTAGCTTCAAGCCGCAGGGACCCACACATCACAGCGCAAGTAGGAAGGACTCACTGAGAGAAAATCCGGCTCTGACCTTCGAACTATCCAGGATCAACTGGAGCTCATGACAGCGAAACCCAGCACTCCAAAGGCGGTGATACTTCAGTGAGTAAAGAAATTTGACTGCAACCCCTGTGTTGTCCAGTCCTTCCCACGCCCCTACCCTTGCCTTAGCTGCATGGCAGCAAGAGAATACTACTCCCAACATCCCTGGGGCCTGAGGTCTGCCTGTGGAGAGCTACACCAACCGATCTGCACTACCATTTGCCCCAGAGAATACCTCCTGCAGCGGCGGCTCCTATGTTAGCCTCAAACCACAAGTGGCGTCACGAAAACAAACTCTTCTGCCCTGTAAATAACCCCACCATCTTTATTGACACCGCCAGGGTCATGGAACCGTGACTGGATGCTCTGACATCCCATCCCCTGCACTGGCCCGGTGACGAGTAACACCCCCAGACTCCGTGGGCGCATCAACTTGGCATCATGAATAGGATTTCGTGCCCGCAACCACGGGTACTGTGCTCCTACAAACTGAATGTTATAAGAATGTATACTGGCGGCCATTCAAGAACTACAGGTGCCATGTGTAATCCAGTGGTCTGGGTGTATCCGCCCTTCATGGGCTGGGTGGAAGTTTGGCGTGAAGGGCTGTGCCTACCCCCTGTAGTAGAAGACCAAAAACGAAACTTACCCAAGGGGAAGGGCTCACCTCCTCAGGAAGTGAAGAAGTATGGGATGACTGCGCAGTCAGATTCTAGAGGCAGCATGGCAAGCAGCAACCTGACTAACCAGGAGAGCGGGGTGAACCGACCAGCTCCCCTGGCTGTCCCGAGGATGTACCGGTGCCGCGACCCATTATCACCCCAGAGCTCTTGGAGGAAGAATTGAGGCGCCTGGGAGCCCAACTGCTGGAGCTACAAGCGAGAGCTGTACGGAGGTGGCAGGCGACCCTGCTGGGAGTAGTGGTGGAAGATCGCGTCCCTGAGGAAGCGACAACGCCGACCCTGGTGGGGAGGAAAGTTGACACCTATGAGCTACCCGAAGCACCAGTACCTGTGGCCCTGGAAACCGGAGGTGACGACCTGGTGGGACCGCTGGCAGTACCCCCAGCCCTTGCACCCGGCCGTGGCTGACAGAGCCTGGCCTGGGACACAATGGCCAACAGGGGGAGAGATCTGGAGGCTACCCTGGAGCCAATGCTGATAGCGGGTGCTATCAATGTGGCCTGTGTACAGAAGGTCCGGAAACTGTTAGCCGAGCAGAAGGAACGGGCTCGGCATGATTCCCTGGAAGCCTGGAACCTGGCCGCCAAGCAGCGGTGCTGTAAAGGACGACGCTCGAGGCAGGGACTGCTGAGGCATTGTAGTCAGGTTTATCTTGGAATGGGGGTGGAGGTTCCTGAGTCTGGGATGACGAAGGACGTGTTCGTCTCCCGATGGGATGTTGAATCCCACCTCAGCAAGAGACACCCAGACCGGGACCTGTACCTGGGCGACCACGTCACCTACACTCACCAAAAGGGGGAGAGGGGGTGGTGTGCTCTGGATGTGCGGGCAGACTGGTTGTGGAGGGAGCCTGATTCTGACTTCAAACTTGACTTGGACAGTGCCGCTGAAGGACCTTGTGACCAGGGGACCCAGACCGTATATTCATGGCATACCTGAGACTCCATGGGGCCTCAAAGCGGGACACCGCATGGAGTAATGGGTTCACCTGGACCCTGTAAATAATTGAGTAATGCTGTCTAGTGTTTTCTTTTAAACTAAAATGTTGTGTTTAAAATGGACATCTGGGCCACTGGACTAGGTGTGGCCAGGACTAAAATGTATATAGTCAGCACTTGTTGTGTTCCCTACCAGAATTAATACCACCACAGGACCCCAAAATCTGTCGTGCAGAAATAACGAAGAGTGGTCTGGAACGCTCTGAAGCACGCCCAGAGCCTATGTTGGGGGTTTGAGGCAGGTCGCCCATATTGCTGTTACCTTCTAAATTGTTGCACTTGGTCGGAGCAATGCAAGGTGCAAAAAGCCAGTGTCTTATTGCTTTTTTTTTTGGTACTAAAGTATTACATTTTTATGGTACTAAAGGTTTTATTTGTATTAATATAGATGATGTAAGAGATTGTAATGTTTATGAAACCATGCCTCCCATAAAAGAGAGGAAATGTTAATGTTTTGCAGCATTGCAGCATAACAAAATTTTGCAGTCATAACTAATGTATTGTTTTCTTTCCAGCCGCCGACATTCTGGGATTCGCTATGGGGGAGTGTGGCACCCCTGAGGCTTTAGTCGCCACATGGTACTTCCCCTCAGCTGAGGTACAGTATTCATCCCGGGTAAGGAAGAGGTCATTGCCGGTAACCACCACAATCCACACAACACACATTCAGTTGCCCTCCCACTGGGACTGGTTTAGGGTACGGTCCTGGGGGTGGCTATCACAAGGTATGGGACCTCTTGCCCACTAGTTCAGTAACCCGGGGGAAGGGGGAGCAAGGCGACAAACACACGGACAGAGAGTCGAAAAAGGGAACATGGAGGGAAGAGAAGACGGTCGCTGAAGAGAGAGCTGCACCATAGCTCCCTCAGGACCGAGCGCAGAAAGCAGGATACAGAGCCCTAGGCTGCGTAGTTACTGAACGTCCCACCAGCAGAATCCGTAGGACAGGAGATTGCAAGTCTCCTGGCCCATAAAGTGCCCGCGGCACAGCAGCATATTAGAGCCGTGACAAAAGTAATAACCCCTCCATCTTTACTGATACCGCCAGGGTCACGAAACCGGGCCTGGCTGCTGTGATATCCCATCCCCTGCACCGGCCCAGTGACGAGTAACCCCCCCAGACCTCATGGGCGCATCAACTACAATGTATATTCAGACACATTTACAGTTTCCACAGTATTGTTTCTATTCTTACTGGTCCTATAAGACCCAGCACAGCCCAGCCCAATGCTACAGTCCAATTTGTGACAGTCACTTTCCCTTTCTGCAGCTCTCGGTCTCTTCATCTTGTAGAGGATGGGGGTAAGGGGTTTTGCCAATTCAGCCTGGGTGGAGCCTTCTGTCCCCAGAAGTTTCAGAATCAATGTCTCTTCTCATAGAGGTGGTTTGTGGCAGCCAGTAGTGCCAGAGTAGAGCCTTGCGCTCCCAGTCGCGTGAGGAGACTCTGCCTGGGAAAGCCAATTTTGCACTCGTGTTAGTGTGTTCTAACCTGTTATCCTTCAGGCTTGGGGTCTTGTATTTAAAGTTTCATCTTCCAGACCCTCCTGTTAGGGACCACTCTGCTTGAATGTATGTCTCTAGCCTCTGTCTTGTCTCTTGTCCTGTGTCCTTGTCGATACTCTTAACCTTGCTATCTCGAGTCCGGTCTCCTTTCTCCTCCTTTTGCCACAAATCACCTACTGCATGCAGCCTTGATGACCTGCAGTCTATACATCCGTATCTATCACACACTGGGTCTTCAGTAATTTTTCTATGAGGAACCGTCTCTTTCCCTATAAGCTAACACCTCCCCTTGTGGGCTAGTCACAACAATTACCTACTTCTTACCCTACAGTCCAGTAGCTACATATAAAAGTGCTATACATTATACATGAAAATATTACTATACATCACAACATATATCCTTGCTGTACATTATACAGGAGTATGCCACATTATCATAACAGTTCACATATCACAATATACACAAAAGATGCAGAACACAATTCACATTACACTACATGACAATACCACAATGCAATTGGTGTCTTCAGGGAAAGGGACAAGACAGTATCAGTCTACCGCCTTACAAATGCTAAATGAAAATCAAAATATTCAAGCAATTGCCAGCTGGACTCCAAATCACCCCAACAATCAAAGTAACTTTGAAATCACAGGCGGAACCAATTTTGATAATTTCATCACAGCAACTTATAATGTAGCTCAATAATGTGCATTGCCCCTGATGTGGCTGTTCTGATCTCCATCAATAGTTGGATTAGGGCATAAGTGAGCTCAAGGTCTGTTAGCTGTGGATTCATGTCTCAGTAATATTTGAGCCAGTCAATGACATCAATGCTGTCATCATCCAGGAAAAGCCTACACACTCTAGCCACATGAGCCCAGGCATTGTTCTGCACAAGAACAAATATGTCTCAATGTACCAGCAAATTGTGACAGAATGGCTTGGAAGATTTCATCCTGGCACCTAACAGCAGTCAAGATTAGAGTTGAGCGCGGTTCGTGGTTCGAGGTTCTCCAGTTCGAGGCTCGAGTGATTTTGGGGGCTGTTCTAGATCGAACTAGAACTCGAGCTTTTTGCAAAAGCTCAATAGTTCTAGATACGTTCGAGAACGGTTCTAGCAGCAAAAAGCAGGGCTTTTTACAGCTACAGTGTGCAGGAGCCATCGCTGGCAGCCGCCAGAAGCTGGTAACCAAGATAAACATCGGGTATCCAAGCAAAGCGCTTTGGTTAGTAACCCGATGTTTATCCTAGCTACATGCAGGAAGCCCACACTTCCCCGCTCAGCTCGCTCCGACCCCTCCTGCCCGCGGCATGTACACATACATACACACACACACACACACACACACACTCTGCACACATGGTCCCGCTCGGCTTACCTGCGGTGATGAAGTCCCGCCATCCCGACCTCAGCGCTGTCACTGTCCTCCATGGCCGCCGCTTGTCACATCACCTTTCGCTTCCGACCCGAGACTGACTAGCGGTGACGTCACGGGCCTCTCGCGATACTTGGCTGTGAAGGCGGCGGTCATTGAACTCAGTGACAGGTGCTGTCAGTGTGCTGGAGATCAGCGCAGGTAATGTACCTCGCTGACAGCAGCACTTGTCATCCCCTGCAGTGACCTGGGATGACCCATTGATGTTAGCTCAGGTCACTGCACTGCTCTCCCAGCCAATGGGGAACATTCTGCTCTTCATTGACTGGGACAGTGTGGATTGTCATGGCAACCCCTTGGATTACACCAGACCTGGATTTGTTTTTCTTTCTAATAAATTGGTTAAAGAGGGAAAGTTTTGGGGAGTGTTTTTCAAATAAAAATGTGTTTGTCGTCTACTTTTTTTTATTACTGACTGGGTTGGTGATGTCGGGTATCTGATAGACGCCTGACCTCACCAACCCCAGGGCTTGATGCCAGGTGACAGTACACATCTGGTATTAACCCCATATATTACCCCGTTTGCCACCGCACCAGGGCGCGGGATGAGCTGGGGCGAAGCACCAGGATTGGCGCATCTAATGGATGCGCCACTTCTGGGGCGGCTGCGGCCTGCTATTTTTAGGCTGGGGAGAGTCCAATAACCATGGACCTCCCTAGTCTGAGAATATCAGATCCCAGCTGTCTGCTTTACCTTGGCTGGTGATCCAATTTTGGGGGGACCCCTACGTGTTTTTTTTTTTAAATTATTTTTTTAATTTAAAATAACAGCGTGGGGTGCCCTCAGTTTTGGATTACCAGCCAAGGTGAGGTTGCCAGCTGTGGTCTGCAGGCTGCAGCCGTCTGCTTTACCCTAGCTGGCTACAAAACTAGGGGGAACCCTACGTCATTTTTTTTTTCATTTTTTTGGCTAAATACAAAGCTAAGCACCCCTTAGTGCCACATGAAAGGCACCAAAGGGTGCAAAATTACAAAATGTAGGAGAGTGGGACATTATGTGTCTTTCTGCCATTATAATGACAGAAAAGACAGATATGAAGTGCACAAGCACAAGAAAATCACCAGAGCGCTCTACGCTGTGAAAAGCAATAGAAAATAGCACTGGAGTCAACATGTGACCGCCTCATGTAGGATGAAGCTATGGATCCTGGGTAAATTTATGCATTTACCCTCCTTCAGTTTTTTTGCAGTACACAAAAAAAACGGAAGGCACACGGATGACAAACAGATGACATACGGACCGTCTACGGAACGGAAACGGATGCCACACGGATGCACCCGTGAAAAAAAACTGACTGTTTTTTGCAGACTGCAAAAATGGATTGGTCGTGTTAATGTAGCCTTATTCTGATCTGCCGTTTATAAACAGCAGGCAGAAATAAGTGAATAGCGCCCCCCAGCATCAGAAAATCTCCGGGGTTTCAGGGCTAGCTGAGACCCTGGAGATCATGATTCAGGACGGTTTTTCCGGTCCCCTCTCACGTGATCACAGGTATACACCGTACACCGATGATCACGTTACAGTAAATGACAGCGCCGGTAAAAAATTATTTATCTTCCATCTGGCATGAACAAACACTTCTTCTCCACCTCTTCTCCACTTCTTCTCCACCTTTTCTCCACTTTTTCTCCGTTTTTTCTCCACTTTTTCTCCACTTTTTCTCCACTTTTTCTCCATTTTTTCTCCACTTTTTCTCCACTTTTTCTCCACTTTTTCTCCATTTTTTCTCCACTTTTTCTCCACTTTTTCTCCACTTTTTCTCCACATTTTCTCCATTTTTTCTCCACTTTTTCTCCACTTTTTCTCCACTTTTTCTCCACTTCTTCTCCACTTCTTCTCCACCTTTTCTCCACTTTTTCTCCACTTTTTCTCCATTTTTTCTCCACTTTTTCTCCACTTTTTCTCCATTTTTTCTCCACTTTTTCTCCACTCTTTCTACATTTTTTCTCCACTTTTTTTCCACTTTTTCTCCATTTTTTCTCCACTTTTTCTCCACTTCTTCTCCATTTTTTCTCCACTTTTTCTCCACTTTTTCTCCACTTTTTCTCCACTTCTCGACTTCTTCTCCACTTTTTCTCCACTTTTTCTCCATTTTTTTCTCCACTTTTTCTACATTTTTTCTCCACTTTTTCTCCACTTTTTCTCCACTATTTCTCCACTTTTTCTACATTTTTTCTCCACTTTTTCTCCACTATTTCTCCACTTTTTCTACATTTTTTCTCCACTTTTTCTCCACTTTTTCTCCATTTTTTCTCCACTTTTTCTCCACTCTTTCTACATTTTTTCTCCACTTTTTTTCCACTTTTTCTCCATTTTTTCTCCACTTTTTCTCCACTTCTTCTCCATTTTTTCTCCACTTTTTCTCCACTTTTTCTCCACTTTTTCTCCACTTCTCGACTTCTTCTCCACTTTTTCTCCACTTTTTCTCCATTTTTTTCTCCACTTTTTCTACATTTTTTCTCCACTTTTTCTCCACTTTTTCTCCACTATTTCTCCACTTTTTCTACATTTTTTCTCCACTTTTTCTCCACTTCTTCTCCACTTCTTCTCCGCCTTTTCTCCACTTTTTCTCCATTTTTTCTACACTTTTCTCCACTTTTTCTCCATTTTTTCTCCACTTTTTCTCCACTTTTTCTCCACATTTTCTCCATTTTTTCTCCACTTTTTCTCCACTTTTTCTCCACTTTTTCTCCACTTTTTCTCCACTTCTTCTCCACTTCTTCTCCACCTTTTCTCCACTTTTTCTCCACTTTTTCTCCATTTTTTCTCCACTTTTTCTCCACTTTTTCTCCACTTTTTCTCCATTTTTTCTCCACTTTTTCTCCACTTTTTTTTACATTTTTTCTCCACTTTTTTTCCACTTTTTCTCCATTTTTTCTCCACTTTTTCTCCACTTCTCCATTTTTTCTCCACTTTTTCTCCACCTTTTCTCCACTTTTTCTCCACTTTTTCTCCACTTTTTCTCCACTTCTTCTCCACCTTTTCTCCACTTTTTCTCCATTTTTTCTCCACTTTTTCTACATTTTTTCTCCACTTTTTCTCCACTTTTTCTGCATTTTTTCTCCACTTTTTCTCCACTTTTTCTCCACTTTTTCTACATTTTTTCTCCACTTTTTCTCTACTTTTTCTCCGTTCTTTTTCTATGGTCAGTCTACCCATTAGCTCTGCCATGCATAGTGTAGCTCTACACCTACTGCACATGTTACTTTATGATTGACATCTCTTTCGCACCAGAGCTGTCTAAGTCTACTCTGACCCCGTATTTGTCATTACTATATTGTCCTTGTACTGTATTATGACATTTGTATCATGTGTTTCATTTCTTGCTGTGTTGCAATTTTTTTGCTGCATCCCAATTGTACCTCTACATTGTTCGAGTTTATGTTATTGTTCTCTCACTCTTATGTGATACTGATTATTGTCATTTTTCATGATTACATGCAGATAAGTCCAATCTGACGAAGGCTCAGGCCGAAACGTCATTTGTAACTTGTTTTGGACAAAAACATATATGCTTATGAAAAAATCTTTTTTCTTAATACGGACCAATAAAGAGTGATTTTGCATTACTATCCGTTGTGACTTACTGACTTAGTCTGGGAGATTTAGAGTGCCGAGGTTACTCACTAATTTTATCTATTATTACCTCTGAGCACCTATATACCAGTGAGCAGAGCTTCCTCTACAGTAGTTCTCCTGATTAGGCATGCCCTTACCTCATGAGCAGGGCATTGCAGCTTTGGTAGCAACCATTACGACATGGACTCTGCTGCTGTGGACCCGGGGAGAGTGAGTGCAGATGCATTGCACCCACACTCCTCACATGAAGGGTCCGCACTCCTAGAAAATGGGGGATACGTTCCCTGAGTGTCTCCCCCCATATTCTAGACGGTCCAGAGTCGTCGTGGGACCCCTTTATTTTTTTTCTTACAATAAATTGGTGAAAGAGGAAATGTTTTGGGGACTGTTTTTTCAAATAAATTTCTTTTGTTGATTTTTTTTTTTGTTAGTACTGACAGTTTATGATGTTGGGTATCTAATAGACGCCATGACATCACAAACTGCTGGGCTTGATCTCAGGTGACTTTACAGCTAGTATCAACCCGATTTATTACCCCGTTTGCCACTGCACCAGGGCACGGGATGAGCTGGGGTGAAGTGCCAGGATTGGTGCATCTAGTGGATGCGCCACGTCTGGGGTGCCTGCGGCCTGCTATTTTTAGGCTGTGAAGGCCCAATAACTATGGACCTTCCCACCCTGAGAATACCAGACCACAGCTGTCCGCTTTACCTTGGCTGGTGATCCAATTTGGGGGGGACCCTACTTTTATTGTGTAATTATTAATATATATATAAAATAATTATAAAAATGAGCCTGGGGGGACCTCCACATTGGATCCCCAACCACGGTAAAGCTGCCAGCTGTGGATTTCAGGCTACAGCCGTCTGCTTTACCCTAGCTGGCTATCAAAAATGGGGGGACCCAACGTCATTTTTTTTTTAACTATTTTTTAAATAGAAAAAATTAATGGGCTTCCCTGTATTTTGATTGCCAACCAAGGTAACGGCAGGCAGATGGGGGTGGCAACCCACTGCTTGGTGTTACCTTCACTGGCAATCAATGGAAAATCCAGGGAAGCATTTTTTATTTTTTTTGCCAAAAAACTACAAAAAAAGGACGTGAGCTTTGCCATATTTTTGTATGCTAGCCAGGTATAGCAGGCAGGTGCTGGAAGAGTTGGATACAGCGCCAGAAGATGGCGCTTCTATGAAAATGCCATTTTCTGAGGCGGCTGCAGACTGCAATTCGCAGCAGTGGGGCCCAGAAAGCTCAGGCCAACCTGTGCTGCGGATTCCAATCCCCAGCTGCCTAGTTGTACCTGGCTGGACACAAAAATGGGGCGAAGCCTACGTCATTTGTTTTTTAATTATTTCATGAAATTCATGAAATAATAAAAAAGGGCTTCCCTTTATTTTTGGTTCCCAGCCGGGTACAAATAGGCAACTGGGGGTTGGGGGCAGCCGTACCTGCCTGTTGTACCTGGCTAGCATACAAAAATATGGCGAAGCCCACATAATTTTTTCAGGGGGCAAAAAACTTCTGCATACAGTCCTGGATGGAGTATGCTGAGCCCTGTAGTTCTGCAGCTGCTGTCTGTCTGTATGGAGAAGAGCAGACAGCAGCTGCAGAACTACAAGGCTCAGCATACTCCATTCAGGACTGTATGCAGAAGTTTTTTGCCCACCAAAAAAATGACGTGGGCTTCGCCATATTTTTGTATGCTAGCCAGGTACAGCAGGCAGCCACGGGCTGCCTCCAACCCCCAGTTGCCTATTTGTACCCGGCTGGGAACCAAAAATATAGGGAAGCCTGTTTCTTTTTTAATTATTTCACTTATTTCATGAAATAATTAAAAAACAAATGACGTGGGCTTCGCCCCATTTTTGTGTCCAGCCAGGTACAACTAGGCAGCTGGGGATTGGAATCTGCAGCACAGGTTAGCTCGAGGTTTCTGGGCGCCTCTGCTGAGAATTTCAGTCCGCAGCCGTCCCAGAAAATGGCGCTCTCATAGAAGTGCCATCATCTGGCGCTGTGTCCAACTCTTCCAACAGCCCTGGAGCCGGGTGGCTTGTTGGGTAATCATGAGTTAATACTGGCTTTGTTTTACTAGCCAGTATTAAGCCAGAGATTCTTAATGTCAGGCACGTTTGACCCGGCCATTAAGAATCTCCAATAAAGGGTTAAAAAAAAGATACCACACAGAGAAAAAATACTTTAATAGAAATAAATACACAGACACATTAGAGACTCCATCTTTATTACCCCCTGTCAGCCCTCCACGATCCTGCTCTTCTGTCTTTCTCGTTCAACAAATGCAGCTCTGCTACATCACTGCTGCATGGGGGAAGACGCTGCTTCCCGTGGAGCATTCACCCCGTGAAAGCAGCACGAGAAGCAGCGTGCAGCCTTCACTCCGTGAGTGATCAGTGCTGCTAGCGGTAACAGCGGTAACGCTGACAGACGCGTTACCATAGCAACGGTGCTCCCGGAGCCGCGGTTAGCGGTGACGTCACCGCTAACTGCTTTGCTATGGCAATGGTGATCTCCGTTAATGACCGGCTGTGTCAGCCGGTCCCTTATGGAATGGGGAGTCGACCGTGTGCTAGAGCATATCGCCGGTACACGGTGATACACAAATGTGCACCGTGTACCGGAGAGATGCACTCGCAGGTTCTACATGACGCGTCATAGTCATGTGACCAGTCTGTAGCCAATGAGATAATAGCTACGTGACTGGTCACATGGCTATTTTGACGTCACGATAGGTCCTGCTTCTCTGCTGGCAGTGCCGGTCACCGGGAGGATTCAGCGATCATCGGATGGAATAGCGGCAGGAGACAGAGTGCAGGAGGGATCGCGGGGACCGGTAAGTGTTATGGCAATGTTTATTTACTGTATGTGTACATTTATAATGCATTTTTATGTGTTTGTGATTGCCTCCCATTATAGCCTATTGGTTCGAGTTCGGTTCGTCGAACGTTCGACGAACCGAACTCGAACGGGAGCTCCGTTCGGCGAACCGCCCTCGAGCCGAACCGCGACCGGTTCGCTCATCTCTAGTCAGGATACTGTTTGCTGTCAGATCACAGAACAAGTGCTAATTCAGTCATGCTGGAAGATGTTGCAATTATCATGACATCTCCAAACTCTTTTACATTTGTCACACTGGTGCAATTTGAACCTGTTTTCACCTGTAAAAAGAACAGGGAGTAATGTGGCACCTGCCAGTTCATGTGTTTTCTGACAAATGGCAATTGAGCTACTTGGTGCTAGCTTCTGAGCACAGGTCCAAAGACAGGCCATCAGGCCTTCATTTCAAACTCACAAAGTCTACTGACAGTTTGGAGCAAAAGAATAGATAATATTCCTGCTGAAGGTGACGTTCTTCTATAGCGCTGTCTAGTTCTCCCTGTTAGCTCCATGCCAATAAACTGTGCTATGAGACACAACAAACTCACTTACAATTGTAAGGATGTACAATCCCAGATGAGTTGGACTACATTTTCAATATGAATTGACGGAAGGCATCACATCATGCTACCCACAGTAATAAAGATATAGGCAAATTGCATCAATCTCCCTTACTTTTTTGGAGCATTGTACATATGCATATACACTTGTTGGGTTAACAATGAGGGTGTCTGATAGATGGCTCTTCATTCCTAACCCCTGGGCTTGATGCTAGCTGTCAATTCGCAGTTGACAAAAAGTATTAACCTGATTGCTACAGCACCAAGGCAATCAGGAACAGCTGGGCAAATGGATAAACCACATCTGGGGTGGCTGTGGGCTGGTAGTTCTAGCTAGGAGGGGCCAAGTAACCATGGACCCTCCCACCCTTATAATACCAGCTCCTAGCTGACTGCTTCCCTTTGTCCGATTATCAAAATAGGGTATTTATTTAAATAATTTGAAAAAACGGCATAGGATCTTCTCTATTTTAGATAACCAGACAAGGTAAAGCTGATATCTCAGGGTTGTAGCCCAAAGTTTTCTGCTTTTCCTGACTAGGTTATCAAAAATCAGTGGGATTCCAAGTCTTTTTTTTTTTTGTTATTCCCTATCCGCATTTGTTTGCAAGGAAATTGCCCTTAGTTTGCTTACTTTTGCATACCCCTAGCCCTTTTTATTGTAACACTCCTTTAATCTGCCGCTGGGGCAGGGTATTCGGCAGTTCTCACCTTGATATGACACAGTGCCTCCACCCGAATTTTGCTAGAAGCTCTAGGGGAATGCAGAAGGTTCTTTGTCTTCTGCTAGGGGTCGAATCGGGAAACCCCTGCCCACGCTCCGTACACACTCACAATAACTGAGGTTAGAAATGCTAACAGGTTTATTTGCAGGAGGATGAAAACTGGCAATTGCAGGGGAAAATCAAATAACAGTGAACAACAGGTAATGTTATGCAGTATTCTACAAAAATGCAGGAGGGGCTCTTTGCAATAGACCTGAAGGTTAGGGGTAATGCTTCCTCTTTAACCTACACCACACACTCTGCTGACTAATTACAATCTACCAACTAACAGCTGCAGCCTCACAAATGACACAGTCCCAAATTGGGGCCCCAGTTGCCGCGGATGTTGGCGCACTTGCTGTACGTTGGTGCACTTAAAGTAATGAAGGCAGTATTTCCTCAGGGCTGGTCCTATACAAACTCCCAATTGGTGCAATCAAAAGTCCTCTTTAGCAAGGCCTTGTAATTTGCTCCAGCACACTTCTCAAACTGTAGAACTACAAGTCACAGCAAAGTCCTACTCACTTCTGTCTGCAGCAGGTCTGTTCTCTCAGACTATTCCACACTGAAGCTTCTGGATTCAATGGCTTGCAGAGAGTAGTGGGTACAGCAGGCAAAATCCTTCTTCGATGTGGTAAACCTGGAGGACAGCAGCTCCTACTAATAGTGTATCCTGTAGCTTCAGAACTCAATCTCTCATCACACAGAGTGGCCGCTTCACCTCTGCAAGATGGCTCAACTTCCTTCCATCCCCCCCATCCTGATTTCCCCCCCCCCAGATTGCAAGGCCCCTTGGGAATTGTAGTATTCTTCAGTTCAACAAAAGAAGCAACATCTGTAGATGAGAATGTGGGTGGAACTCTACAGATCGCTCCCAAAGCAGGTGCCACATTATGATTAGGTTACTGCCATGTTACACAAGTTCTAGTCTCCTTTGGCTTATATGGGGTTTGGCGTCTGGGGTCAAATTCGGGTACTTTTTTAAAAGTCTGGCCAAATGTGGCAAACCTGAACATCCACGGGTCAGCTCATCACTAATATATATATATATATATATATATATATATATATATATATATATATATATATATAGAGTAGGTTACATATTTCTGTTTCTAGTAAGCATTGGCTATATCAATTAATAGTCTCTACAAGGAGAAACATTGCACTGTAGAGGATTAGACTACATGCAGAACCAAGATTGAATTGCTGACTGTAGCCATGAAAGCACAATGGCCTGATTAGGAGCTCTAGGATCATACCTAGTGCCTGTATAATTGTAAAAAGTTGTCCTGCAATTTCTTTATATAAAAAACAGGTAGAATGGATAGAAAATTCCTTTTGCTAAGTGCCTGAGGATAAACATCTATTTCCTCAGCAGATGCTACAGCTATGACCTGCTCTCCGCTTCTGTTACAGCATGGTTATCCTTTGATAAGTAATACTCTAACACAAACAACATTAAATAGATAATCGCCGTGTACCGCATTTATTTCTAACATAGCTCTTCTTAGGTCTTATCCGCCTAAGGGTATTTCTTTTTATTTTTTCCTTTGCTAGAAACAAATCATCATATATGATTGTATGCCCATGGTTCAGTCCCTCTATCTATCTGAACACCTGCTTGTCCAACTTATTCCAAGCAGAAAAAAACAGCCTTTGGGCTACATGACTCTTTTCATATATATAGTTCTCATCCGTATGTATCACCATCTGTGATTGAAGACTGCACTTACGTATACTGTATATTGAAGTTGCCCACAAATATAAGTTTACAAGTGGATGCATGTAACTGTATGCTTTATGCTGTAAACATATTAGAACATAACTATTTCCAACAAGATATGTAGTTGGCAAAAATTATTAGAATGATCTCTCCAGTTGTATTTTTCACTCTTCTATTTCTCTTCCCATTCATTCCCTGCTTCTTTTCTCCATTCCCATTCTTTCTTGCTTTTTCCTTCCTTCCTTCCTACATTCCATTTCTTCCTTTCTTTTTACTACCTCTTTCTTTCCTTTCTTCCATCATCTCGGTTTGTATTACATACAGCATCATTCATGTTTATCCACTTCACCACGAAAGCCTGTTTTCACTTCCTGATCAGGCTAAATTTTACAATTTTGACCACAGTCCTTTTATAAGGTGATAACTCTAGTATGTTTCTATATATTAAAGTGATTCTGAGAATGTAATTTTATGACACATTATACGTCATGTTAGTGATATCTTTTAATTGATATGATTTTAAAGAAATATTCAAAAATGTAACAAAAAATAAGAAAATTTCACAATTTTTCAATTTTTTTTTTGCCCTTAAACCAAATAGTTATATCACACAAAATCATTAATAAATAATATCTGCCACGTCTAATTTACTTTTTTTTTGCTAGGATGTTTTATGGGTTAAAATTTTATCAGCAATTTCTCATTTTTCCAACAAAATTTACAAAACCATTTGTGGTTCAATTTTTAGGAACCACATCACATTTGAAATTACTTTAAAGGGGCCAATGTGACAAAAAAAAGTCAAAAGTGACACTGTTTTAAAAACTGCACACCTCAAAGTTCCCAGAACCACATTCAAGAAGTTTATTAACTTTTAGTTGCTTCACATGAACTAGAGCAATGTGGAAGGAAAAAATTAAAATTTTACTTTATCCCAGAAAAATGTTGCTTTAGCTCCATATTTTTCTTTTTATCAAGCGTATGAGAAGAAAATTGACCATACAATTTGTTGTGCAATTAATACAGAGCACAGAGATGTTCCATTCGTGGTGGAAAACTACTGTTTGGGCTTGGAAGGGAAGGATCCCTATTTGAATTTTGGAGTGCAAAATTGACTAGAATAAATAGTGGATGCCATGTCGCATTTACAGAGCACTTGATGTGCTTACATAGGGAAATCCCCCACAATTGCCCCGATTTTGAAAACTACTTTAGAAATGTATCTGGATGTATGATGAACACCTTGAACCCACAGGTACATTACAGAATTTTATAATGTTGAGCTGTGAAAATGAAAAAATACACACTATAAAACTGTTGCGTTAACCCCAAATGTTTTCATTTTCCCAAGAGTAACGTTAGAAAAATAGACAATTCAATTTATTGTGCAATTTCTTCTGAATACAGGGAAACCCCATATGTGGGGGAAAACTACTGTTTGGGTTCATGGTAGGGTTTGGATGGGAAAGGGTACTATTTGAATTTTGGAGCACAATATTGGCTGGAATAGATAGTGGACACCATGTTGCGTTTGCAGAGCCCCTAATAAGCCTAATCAGTGGAAACCCCCCACATGTAACTGCATTTTGGAAGCTATACTTCCTAAGGAATAGGACAGAAAAGGGCAGAGTATACGACCATTGCTTCTTTTTAAGGGACTAAACCCAAAATACAATCATAACAAACAACAAGAAAAATGGGAATCATAGTCCAAATATATAGTGATGAATCTGAACCAATATCTTGCATGAATATAAAAACTTTTATTCCAAAATTACATTATAGCAAGATTTAGATTATGTCATACAAATATTAAATACATTAATAACATACAGGTTTAAACAGGGAGGGATCCTGACAAAATACACTAAGGTCCAACATCAGACATGTGATTAAGGTTAGAAGACCAAATGACTCTGTCAAACAGGGTGCACCACAAATTGTTTATCTTTAACACTAGAACTACTGAGGTAGTCATTTTGACTACTTTGCACCATGTATTTCTATATAGGTGTCACGAGTCCAGTAGTTCTAGTGTTAATAACAACCATCAATGGACATATGGTCCTATAAGTAAAGCATAGATAAACTATGGGCTTCCATGTATTTACAGCAATAAAAGGGTGGACTTCATTACTGCAAAGGAGGCCAGGGACATCTCACAATTCAATCAACCATATCATAGTCAAAATCGGCATAGTCAGAGGTCAGAGAGGTGTCCACAGGTCTAATGTGCAGCAGTTCGCTGGTTAAATTAACTCACCCATGTCAGAGTGGATGCCAGGGTAGAGAACGTGCCCCGACGCGCACGTTTCGTTAGCTTCCTCGGGTGGCCGTGGTGTAAATAATAATAAGCCTAATCAGTGGAAACCCCCCACATGTCACTGCATTTCGGAAGCTCTACTTCCCAAGGAATTTGTTAAGTGTTGTGGTGAGCACCTTAAACCCACAGGTGCTTCTCAGAATGTTATAACATTGAGCAGTGAAAATAAAAAAAAATATACATTTTTCACAAAAAAATTGTTGTTTTAACCCCAAATTTTTCATCAAAAGATTATCAGGAGAAGATGGACCATAAAATTAAATTTGTGCAATGAGTACAGGGATAAAATATATGTGGTGGAAAACTACTTTTGGGTATAGCCAAGACTCATAAAAGAAGGAAGATTATTTGAATTTTGGAGCATAAAATTGGCTGGAACAGATAGTGGGTGACATATCAGGTTTGCAGAGCCCCTGATATGCTTACTCCTCAAGGAGTTTATCTAGAGTTGTGGTGAGAACCTTTTACACATAAGTGCTTCCAGAAATTTATAATGTTGAACCGTGAAAATTGAAATATAATACTTTACCACAAAAATGTTGCTTGAACCAAAATTTTTTTCATTTTCAAAAGAGTAAAAGGAGAAAGTGGACCATGCAATTTGTTGTGCAATTTCTCCGAAGTACACTGATACCCTATATGTGGGGAGAAAACTACTGCTTGATTGCACGGCAGGGCTTGGAAGGGAAGGAGCACTATTTGAATTTTGGAGCGCCATTTTGGCCAGATTAGATTGTGAACACCTTGTCACATTTGAAGATCCTCTGACATGCCAAAACAGCAGAAACCCTCCACTAGTGAACCCATACTGGAAACTACACCTCTCAAGAAATTCATGTAATGATATAATGAGCCTTTGTAACCCTCAGGTGATTCATGTAATTGTATAACATTAAGCTGTGAAAATATTTATTTCTTTCTTCCCCACTAAAATGTTGCTTTGGCCACAAAGTTTTAATTTTCAAAAAGTGTAATAGGAGAAAATGGACCATACTATTTGGTACACAATTTCTTCTGAGTTCGCAAATACCCCATATGTACTCAAAAACTACTTTTGAAAAGAGAAAATAAGCTCTTCATGTGTGAGTCAGGAACATGTGAACATGTGCCTAATAAAGAGTGCGGACCGTCCTTAAAACGCCTAGCCAACTAAACTCTTCTTTGATGAGTACTTCTGATGTTTATTTTATTTCTATTAAAGTTAATCGAATCCGCCAAAATCCGGGACCGGCGGATCCCTGCCAGATTGAAAATAAAATCCGCATCCGCTCCGGTGCCCATATAAGTCTATGGGGACCAGAATCTGGAGATTAAAAATGTTTGTGGAGGGGATGGGGGACAGCAGCGCGCGCGGTATACTCACCCAAGGCGGTATCATGGCGGCACACTCCTTCTGGGTCAGGCTTTTCCCTTCCGGAGCCGACAATTCAATATTCATTGTTTTGCCCGCCCACCGGCGCGTGTAATTAGTTGCAGCTAGATATGCCCCCACCCTGGGAGGCAGCGTGTCTGCTGATTAAACCAATCACAGGCGGCAGGATGGTCTGTGGGCGGGGAAAGCAGTGCAAATGTCTGCGGGTCAGTATGGTGAACATGCATGTCTTTCAGAAACATATGCACGTTCCTGTCAGAAGTGTGAGGCTGTGCCAGAGATGTGCTGTCAGACTCATACAAGTCTGACATGACATCAGCCGGCACAGCCTGCCACACTCTGAACAGGAGCGTGAATGTACACAGAAACACATGCATGCTCCTCTCATAATTGTGCGCGGATGTGCCGGTGATGCACTGTCAGACTCGTACAAGTCTGACATGACATCAGCCGGCACAGCCTGCACTCTCTGAGCATAAGCGTGCATGTAGGTAGAAACACATGCACGCTCCTGTCAGAAGTGTATGTGGCTGTGTAGGTGATGTAGCTTTTATTTTTTTTAATTATTATTTAAATAAATCATTAAAAAAAAACAACGTGCGGTCCCCCCTAATGTTCATCCCCAGCCATGATAAAGCCAGTTGGGGGATGGTATTCCAGCCTGCATCCGCCCGGTATTGCCGCATCTATTAGATGTGACAAACCCAGTGCAATACCGTCTCTTCTCGATTGCCCTAGAGCAGTGGCAATCGGGGTAATAAGGCATTAATAGCAGCGCACAGCTGCTACTAAGACCTAATTTAGTAATAGCACAGACGTCTATGAGATACCTGCATCACACTAACCTGTAAATGAAAGTATATAAACACACACCCTCCTTCACCACTTTATTAACCGCCAGCACCCTGCAGGTCAGACGTAATCCACACGAGGTCCCACGCCACTTCAGCTCTGCTACATAGCCAGCGGCCATAGAGCACGACCACTGGCTGTGCAGACAATGACAGCCGCAATGACTGCATGGCAGGCATATACTGTGACAGGCTTGGGACGCGGTCTGCCTGCAACCAATCACAGACAAGAGGACGGCCGGTGGGTGGGCAAAACACGGAAAGTTGTGTATATACAATGCTGTTATGATCCGGAACCATGGAAGATCACAATAGATCATTGGCAAAAAGATGACAAGAGCATTGGCAACTAATCTGGCCGCCATCCCCTTACTAACCATCAACACTAGAATTAGCTGAGGGGTGAACTAACATCCTATGCACTGCAAACCCAGCCGGAGAACTAGCTATCCTAAAGTAAGGAAGGATGAATAACTCTCTGCCTCAGAAATAACCGCAAAAGGTATAGCAAGCCCCCCACATTCAAAGACTACGGTGATATAGGAAAATACAATACACAGATGGATGATAGGATTAGCAAAGGTGAGGCCCCACTGACTAAATAGGAAAGGATAACCTTAGGAGAAAAACCCTACAAAAACCCAAATACCTGATAGTACAAAAAGGTCCTCAGATCGCATGATCTGCACTCTGTCCTACATCAGGCGCTCTTGTCAAACCGATGAACAGAAAACAGGAACAATTACAAATTCAAGAAGCAACAAACACATGGACTTATAGGAGCAAAACTCCAAACATAGCTGCAGGGAGCTTCCCAGCAAAGCAACAGAGAGGGAAGATTCCTGAATGCAAATAAACTGAAAAAAAACCACAATAATTGACAACCCAGATAAGAACAAAAGAATAAAAAAACAGATGAAAGAACCAAGCACTTATCTGGGGTAGATGTGGTCAGAAGCAAGATGAAAAGGCTGGAGAGCTACAGGACAATGATAACCGGCTCAGCCTGCCAGGAGGCCAGGGTTTAAATAGGCAGAGCGTTAGCAATGGAAACGCCCATTGCTCCAGCACACCTGGTCTCTGTCCAAACCATTCCTGGCCACAAGAGGGAGCCTCACAGCAGCAAAAGCATAACTGACATTCACAACACAATGCACAGTACAGGAAGTGGATGCGAGACTCGGAAGCAGTGTGCCGCCATGACACCGTCTTGGTAATTATGAAACGCTGTTTTATTTCTGTTTTTCTTTGTTTTTCAATTATTTTCCCCAGTGCTGGATCTGGATTGTGCACCAGGAATTCCAGATCCAGATCCAGTACCCGGAAATCTTTGAAACCGCGTGGATCTGGACTTTTACAGTTTGGATCCGCTGAGCCCTAATTTCTGTGCATTGCCCAGACAAGACCATTCCTTTGTATTTCTGCCTCCTACAAAACTACTTAAGCGGCACAATGAAAAGCTCGGAAGGGAAGGAGTGCCACATTGGAGTTCAGATTTAGTTTGAGTGGTTTGCGGGTGCCATGTCACATTGGTAAAACCCCTGAGGTGCCAGAACAGCAGAATCCCCAATTGACCCCATTTTACAAACTGCACCCCTCAGTGAATACATCTAGTGATGCAGTGAGGATATTGACCCCCAGGTTTGTAAAATAATTTTATGCCATTCTGTGGTGAAAATCTAAAAATTCATTCTTTATCACTAAAATACTGTTTTAATCCCAGATTTTTTTATGTAGTGACTATTTTTACACTATGAACATTTTCCAAAAGAAACACACAGTGGAAGTTGCAGAATGAAAATTGAAAATCTGCCATTGTACTTCCTAATACATTGTGCCCAGCTCATGCTTCTGGAGCCATGTACTCGTAAAATAAGTGGGCTCTCCTCCGTACGATTATGTCAAACATTTGGATACTAACTGTGGTTTAGGCACATTGTGGGGCTCAGAAGACAGGGGGAATTTGTATTTAAGAGCGCAGACTTAGCTAGATTTCTTTTGGTGGGAGCCATGACTAGAGTTGAGCGCGGTTCGCGGTTCGAGGTTCTCCAGTTCTAGGCTCGAGTGATTTTGGGGCCTGTTCTATATCGAACTAGAACTCGAGCTTTTTGCAAAAGCTCGATAGTTCTAGAAACGTTCGAGAACGGTTCTAGCAGCAAAAAAACAGCTAATTCCTAGCTGGCTTTCCGCTGTAATAGTGTAAGTCACTCTGTGACTCACACTATTATGACATTTCAGTGTATAGTGTGCGTGAACAGCGCCTTCAGATCACTGCTGTTTGTATAATGGCGATCGCCATTTTTTTTTCTTTTCCTTGTCTTCCTTCCCTAAGCGCGCGCGTGTAGTGGGGCGGGCCAGCATGTCAGCCAATCCCAGACTCACACACAGCTAAGTGGACGTTTAGCCAGAGAAGCAACGGCATGTGTGATAGGATGTCCATGTCCCATGTCCCTGCATTATAAAACCGGACATTTTCCTCCAGGACGCCATTATCTCTTCTGCGTCCTTGGTGTCAGACATCACTGGCGCAGCTCCGTCCTGAGTACTATCGCTGATACAGCTGTATGCGCTCCATACACAGCGCTGGACAGCTTAGGGAGAGCACTTTCCATCAGTCCTTTTAAGGGCTCATACGGGCAGGGTCAGAGTTAAGGTGACAGGTCCTGAAAACAGCGACAGCGTCTGTGTAGCAAAGGTCAGGGATTTCGTCGCTGCATTTCCCCATTAGGAGGGAATAGAAAGGCAGGCTTCCTTTCCTCTACCCAGAGCCCCACAATCCTGGCACTGTACCCTCCTGTCCTCTGCACACTCCAACTCATTATAACTAAGCCATTATACTAGCAAACACTCAGTGTAACTAGTGGCATCCTAAACGTGGCTATTGGACTTTGCTATAGTCCCACTAGTGCAAAGACATTTGCAGCACCTCTGCCTGCATTGCACACTCCAACTCATTATAACTAAGCCATTATACTAGCAAACACTCAGTGTACCTAGTGGCATCCTAAAAGTGGCTATTGGACTTTTGTCTAGTCACACTATTGCAAAGATATTTGCAGCACGTCTGCCTGCATTGCACACTCAAACTCTTTTTAACTAAGCCATTATACTAGCAAACAGTCAGTGTACCTAGTGGCATCCTAAACGTGGCTATTGTACTTTTGTATAGTCACACTAGTGGAAAGATATTTGCAGCACGTCTGCCTGCATTGCACACTCCAACTCTTTTTAACTAAGCCATTATACTAGCAAACAGTTATTGTACCTAGTGTGGCATCCTAAACGTGGCTATTGTACTTTTGTGTAGTCACACTAGCGGAAAGATATTTGCAGCACGTCTGCCTGCATTGCACACTCAAACTCTTTTTAACTAAGCCATTATACTAGCAAACAGTCATTGTACCTAGTGTGGCATCCTAAACGTGGCTATTGGACTTTTGTGTAGTCACACTAGTGGAAAGATATTTGCAGCACGTCTGCCTGCATTGCACACTCAAACTCTTTTTAACTAAGCCATTATACTAGCAAACAGTCAGTGTACCTAGTGGCATCCTAAACGTGGCTATTGTACTTTTGTGTAGTCACACTAGTGGAAAGATATTTGCAGCACGTCTGCCTGCATTGCACACTCAAACTCTTTTTAACTAAGCCATTATACTAGCAAACAGTCAGTGTACCTAGTGGCATCCTAAACGTGGCTATTGTACTTTTGTGTAGTCACACTAGTGGAAAGATATTTGCAGCACGTCTGTCTGCATTGCACACTCCAACTCATTATAACTAAGCCATTATACTAGCAAACACTCAGTGTACCTAGTGGCATCCTAAACGTGGCTATTGGACTTTGCTATAGTCCCACTAGTGCAAAGACATTTGCAGCACCTCTGGCTGCATTGCACACTCCAACTCATTATAACTAAGCCATTATACTAGCAAACACTCAGTGTACCTAGTGTGGCATCCTAAACGTGGCTATTGGACTGTTGTCTAGTCACACAAGTGCAAACACATTTGCAGCACCTCTGCCTGCATTGCACACTCCAACTCATTATAACTAAGCCATTATACTAGCAAACACTCAGTGTACCTAGTGGCATCCTAAACGTGGCTATTGGACTTTGCTATAGTCCCACTAGTGCAAAGACATTTGCAGCACCTCTGCCTGCATTGCACACTCCAACTCATTATAACTAAGCCATTATACTAGCAAACACTCAGTGTACCTAGTGACATCCTAAACGTGGCTATTGGACTGTTGTCTAGTCACACTAGTGCAAACACATTTGCAGCACCTCTGCCTGCATTGCACACTCCAACTCATTATAACTAAGCCATTATACTAGCAAACACTCAGTGTACCTAGTGGCATCCTAAAAGTGGCTATTGGACTTTTGTCTAGTCCCACTATTGCAAAGATATTTTCAGCACGTCTGCCTGCATTGCACACTCAAACTCTTTTTAACTAAGCCATTATACTAGCAAACAGTCAGTGTACCTAGTGGCATCCTAAACGTGGCTATTGGACTTTTGTCTAGTCACACTATTGCAAAGATATTTGCAGCACGTCTGCCTGCATTGCACACTCAAACTCTTTTTAACTAAGCCATTATACTAGCAAACAGTCAGTGTACCTAGTGGCATCCTAAACGTGGCTATTGGACTTTTGTGTAGTCACACTAGTGGAAAGATATTTGCAGCACGTCTGCCTGCATTGCACACTCAAACTCTTTTTAACTAAGCCATTATACTAGCAAACAGTCAGTGTACCTAGTGTGGCATCCTAAAAGTGGCTATTGGACTTTTGTGTAGTCACACTAGTGGAAAGATATTTGCAGCACGTCTGCCTGCATTGCACACTCAAACTCTTTTTAACTAAGCCATTATACTAGCAAACAGTCATTGTACCTAGTGTGGCATCCTAAACGTGGCTATTGGACTTTTGTGTAGTCACACTAGTGGAAAGATATTTGCAGCACGTCTGCCTGCATTGCACACTCAAACTCTTTTTAATTAAGCCATTATACTAGCAAACAGTCAGTGTACCTAGTGGCATCCTAAACGTGGCTATTGTACTTTTGTGTAGTCACACTAGTGGAAAGATATTTGCAGCACGTCTGCCTGCATTGCACACTCAAAGTCTTTTTAACTAAGCCATTATACTAGCAAACAGTCAGTGTACCTAGTGGCATCCTAAACGTGGCTATTGGACTTTTGTGTAGTCACACTAGTGGAAAGATATTTGCAGCACGTCTGCCTGCATTGCACACTCAAACTCTTTTTAACTAAGCTATTATACTAGCAAACAGTCAGTATACCTAATGTGGCATCCTAAACGTGGCTATTGGACTTTTGTGTAGTCACACTAGTGGAAAGATATTTGCAGCACGTTTGCCTGCATTGCACACTCAAACTCTTTTTAACTAAGCCATTATACTAGCAAACAGTCAGTGTACCTAGTGTGGCATCCTAAACGTGGCTATTGGACTTTTGTGTAGTCACACTAGTGGAAAGATATTTGCAGCATGTCTGCCTGCATTGCACACTCAAACTCTTTTTAACTAAGCCATTATACTAGCAAACAGTCAGTATACCTAGTGTGGCATCCTAAACGTGGCTATTGGACTTTTGTGTAGTCACACTAGTGGAAAGATATTTGCAGCACGTCTGCCTGCATTGCACACTCAAACTCTTTTTAACTAAGCCATTATACTAGCAAACAGTCAGTGTACCTAGTGGCATCCTAAACGTGGCTATTGTACTTTTGTGTAGTCACACTAGTGGAAAGATATTTGCAGCACCTCTGCCTGCATTGCACACTCCAACTCATTATAACTAAGCCATTATACTAGCAAACACTCAGTGTACCTAGTGGCATCCTAAACGTGGCTATTGGACTTTGCTATAGTCCCACTAGTGCAAAGACATTTGCAGCACCTCTGCCTGCATTGCACACTCCAACTCATTATAACTAAGCCATTATACTAGCAAACACTCAGTGTACCTAGTGGCATCCTAAACGTGGCTATTGGACTGTTGTCTAGTCACACTAGTGCAAAGACATTTGCAGCACCTCTGGCTGCATTGCACACTCCAACTCATTATAACTAAGCCATTATACTAGCAAACACTCAGTGTACCTAGTGTGGCATCCTAAACGTGGCTATTGGACTGTTGTCTAGTCACACAAGTGCAAACACATTTGCAGCACCTCTGCCTGCATTGCACACTCCAACTCATTATAACTAAGCCATTATACTAGCAAACACTCAGTGTACCTAGTGGCATCCTAAACGTGGCTATTGGACTTTGCTATAGTCCCACTAGTGCAAAGACATTTGCAGCACCTCTGCCTGCATTGCACACTCCAACTCATTATAACTAAGCCATTATACTAGCAAACACTCAGTGTACCTAGTGGCATCCTAAACGTGGCTATTGGACTGTTGTCTAGTCACACTAGTGCAAACACATTTGCAGCACCTCTGCCTGCATTGCACACTCCAACTCATTATAACTAAGCCATTATACTAGCAAACACTCAGTGTACCTAGTGGCATCCTAAAAGTGGCTATTGGACTTTTGTCTAGTCCCACTATTGCAAAGATATTTGCAGCACGTCTGCCTGCATTGCACACTCAAACTCTTTTTAACTAAGCCATTATACTAGCAAACAGTCAGTGTACCTAGTGGCATCCTAAACGTGGCTATTGGACTTTTGTCTAGTCACACTATTGCAAAGATATTTGCAGCACGTCTGCCTGCATTGCACACTCAAACTCTTTTTAACTAAGCCATTATACTAGCAAACAGTCAGTGTACCTAGTGGCATCCTAAACGTGGCTATTGGACTTTTGTGTAGTCACACTAGTGGAAAGATATTTGCAGCACGTCTGCCTGCATTGCACACTCAAACTCTTTTTAACTAAGCCATTATACTAGCAAACAGTCAGTGTACCTAGTGTGGCATCCTAAACGTGGCTATTGGACTTTTGTGTAGTCACACTAGTGGAAAGATATTTGCAGCACGTCTGCCTGCATTGCACACTCAAACTCTTTTTAACTAAGCCATTATACTAGCAAACAGTCATTGTACCTAGTGTGGCATCCTAAACGTGGCTATTGGACTTTTGTGTAGTCACACTAGTGGAAAGATATTTGCAGCACGTCTGCCTGCATTGCACACTCAAACTCTTTTTAACTAAGCCATTATACTAGCAAACAGTCAGTGTACCTAGTGGCATCCTAAACGTGGCTATTGTACTTTTGTGTAGTCACACTAGTGGAAAGATATTTGCAGCACGTCTGCCTGCATTGCACACTCAAACTCTTTTTAACTAAGCCATTATACTAGCAAACAGTCAGTGTACCTAGTGGCATCCTAAACGTGGCTATTGGACTTTTGTCTAGTCACACTATTGCAAAGATATTTGCAGCACGTCTGCCTGCATTGCACACTCAAAGTCTTTTTAACTAAGCCATTATACTAGCAAACAGTCAGTGTACCTAGTGGCATCCTAAACGTGGCTATTGGACTTTTGTGTAGTCACACTAGTGGAAAGATATTTGCAGCACGTCTGCCTGCATTGCACACTCAAACTCTTTTTAACTAAGCTATTATACTAGCAAACAGTCAGTATACCTAGTGTGGCATCCTAAACGTGGCTATTGGACTTTTGTGTAGTCACACTAGTGGAAAGATATTTGCAGCACGTCTGCCTGCATTGCACACTCAAACTCTTTTTAACTAAGCCATTATACTAGCAAACAGTCAGTGTACCTAGTGTGGCATCCTAAACGTGGCTATTGGACTTTTGTGTAGTCACACTAGTGGAAAGATATTTGCAGCATGTCTGCCTGCATTGCACACTCAAACTCTTTTTAACTAAGCCATTATACTAGCAAACAGTCAGTATACCTAGTGTGGCATCCTAAACGTGGCTATTGGACTTTTGTGTAGTCACACCAGTGGAAAGATATTTGCAGCACGTCTGCCTGCATTGCACACTCAAACTCTTTTTAACTAAGCCATTATACTAGCAAACAGTCAGTGTACCTAGTGGCATCCTAAACGTGGCTATTGGACTTTTGTGTAGTCACACTAGTAGAAAGATATTTGCAGCACGTCTGCCTGCATTGCACACTCAAACTCTTTTTAACTAAGCCATTATACTAGCAAACAGTCAGTGTACCTAGTGGCATCCTAAACGTGGCTATTGGACTTTTGTGTAGTCACACTAGTGGAAAGATATTTGCAGCACGTCTGCCTGCATTGCACACTCAAACTCTTTTTAACTAAGCCATTATACTAGCAAACAGTCAGTGTACCTAGTGTGGCATCCTAAACGTGGCTATTGGACTTTTGTGTAGTCACACTAGTAGAAAGATATTTGCAGCACGTCTGCCTGCATTGCACACTCAAACTCTTTTTAACTAAGCCATTATACTAGCAAACAGTCAGTGTACCTAGTGGCATTCTAAACGTGGCTATTGGACTTTTGTGTAGTCACACTAGTAGAAAGATATTTGCAGCACGTCTGCCTGCATTGCACACTCAAACTCTTTTTAACTAAGCCATTATACTAGCAAACAGTCAGTGTACCTAGTGGCATACAAGAAGTGGCTGTTGTACTCCATTAGTGCCCCACTGGTGCAAATCTATGTGCAGCACCTCTGCATGACACCCTCCTGCTCTGTTTTTAATAAGCTGTAGTGGGTGGGCCTACCCCCTACTAGTTTAACATAGTTACCCGGCATTGTGATTATTAAAAGTGTTGAATTTTATGTTTTTATGTGATGTGTTAGGGCACCCCCTAGTGGCCGGGTGGGACGGCTGTTGCCACCGGGGAGGAGGAGTCGGCCGGATATCTAGGCTAGGTCTGAATGTGTGTGGAGAGAGAGATCCGGGTCAGCGGAGTGCGAGCATCTGCAGCGGCAAGTGCGATTGTGTGAGCGGAACATCAAGGGACACCAGAGGAGGAGGAGGTGGACGTAACCTCAGAGCCTATTCTGCCGGTGTGGGTCCGGTGTATGCTTGGCTGAATAGTGGGCGCCCGAAGGAAGTAGAGTACGGAGGGCATATCCCCACCCGAGGTGGCGTTTGGTCAGGGTGTCCCCAGCTCCACTGAAAGAGTCTACAACTGCCTGTTTCTTTGCTGTCTGCTGTTCGGATTATTGGACTGTGCTGAATAAATGTTCTCTTTTATTGCATTCAACTCCTGCCTGAAGTCTTTTTGTGTAATGGAGAACGAAGACACTGACACACATTGTTTTAACTCTAAAGAAGTGATGAAGCCAGGGATGTGCCTGCACCATAGTGCTGCCACGACTACAGAGGCAGAGGCCTCCCTGGCTGGTCATTTCATGTGGCGTAGTCGGCAGGATCCGAGTCCCTTGCCGGAGAACCAGGAGTCTGAAGACCAAGTAGTGCCTGAAGCACGGAATTCGGATTATGAAAGAAGATTCCCAGTCCCATGGTGGGAGGAAGAAGTGCCCAAGGCGTTGGACCGGGCACAAGATGGCGGCAAGATGGCCGTCGTCTGTGAAGAAACAGAAAGCGCGCGGAAAATTGGCGCCAAAAGAAGAGCCTGGGGCTGGCCGGCGCCGAAGAAAAAGGACAGAGTACTCCGCCCAAAGAGGGGAGGCGCCAGCTCCAGGGCATTAAAGACGAAGAAAAGGAAAAAGAAGTACCTCAGCGGAGGAGTCGAGATGATGTGCAAGGCTGGGGGTGGAGTTTGTTCAAGAGCGGGAAACGAAGACCCGCCTCCACTTCCTCCAGTCTCAGCGTCGACACCACCGCCATTACCAGTGATTCCGTTGAGAACCGAGATGGAGAACTTTGGGCAACCTGCGGAGTTGGCGACGACTATGGCCCTCATCAGCCTTGGCCGAGGCCGACCCCGGTTCGCCCCTGCTAACGAGGCCGCGATAGCGGATCTCCCCATTGGGCCGGGAGGCTCTACAAGACCGGACAAGGTCTCTTGGAAGACCTCATGGGACGCTCAAACCGGGAGCACCATTACGGAAGTGAAGGCGACCTATGCTACCCCGCCCATGCCAAGCCGTCCGGGGGTTGCTGTTTTCCCTTGGGACACCCCGCAGCTTAACGCCGCCGCCACACCATTTGTCCCGGTGCCGGAGTCGGCCGAGGAGTTAGCCGGGCGTCTAGAGGAGGACCACCTGGGCTTCTTCTGGGACCCAGTCATCGCCCCGCCGGAGAAGGCGCGTCCCAGTGTTCCGCCCCCGAAGCCTGATCCCGTCCGGGAACGGCTCCTGGCTGAGACCATAGTCCGGGAAATGCTGTCCGGTCCCGGTGGAGAGGATCTGGCCCAGCAGTTCGTGACCGGGGTGGTTGTTAAATTCAACCAGCAGGAGGGGTATGGATTCATCCGTGAAGTAGAGACCGGGGATGACTACTTCTACAACCGAGTTCACCTGGATGTAGAAGGACTCCCCAAGCGACTCCATACCCTGTGGCCGGGCGAGAAAGTCAGCTTCTTGCCGGACAAAGGTAGCCGCGGTCTGTTTGCGGTGTGTGTTTCCCGCATGCCCACCACCCGGGAAGCGGAGCAGTGGCAGGAGGAGATTGCGTGGGAGGAGCAGCAAGAGCGACGACAGAGCCGTACCAGACCGGCCGCGCCTCCTCAACCCCGGCGCGTACCGACGGCTGCCCCGGAAACAGAGGCAGAGCCAGCCCTCGATCCGGAGAGGCTTCCAACCGTGGTGGCGGTGACGCAAAATGTCAACAACAGACCAGTTTTCATGCTGGACGCGTCGCCCGCCGCACCACCCCCGTCTCGGGCAGAGACGCCATCACCACCAAGAGGTGCTGCAGCAGCTGTGCCGGAGGAGCCGTGCTACGCTCCGGTGTCTTTCAGGCGGATCCGCCGCCAGCCAGGACAATCTCTGGGGGCCTATATCCAGGCTCAAGCGGAAGAATGGAAGAGAGCCTGGCCCCCAGAGTAAGCTGTTCGCTCCAGCACCTGTGAAGACCGGAATTGTTGTAAACCGGCAGAAAGTTGCTTTTGTTGAAAAGTTTTACGGGCCTGTTGCCCTTCAGCAAAGACCGGGAGCGCTATTGAAGCCTCCGGGCACCTCCAGCAAAGACCGGGAGCGCTATTGAAGCCTCCGGGCGCACATCTAAGACCGGGAGCGCTATTGAAGCCTCCGGGCCCCTCCAGCAAAGACCGGGAGCGCTGTTGAGCCTCCGGGCGCTATCCAGAGACCGGGAGCGCTGTTGCGCCATAAGGCGTCCCTAAAGACCGGGAGCGCCGCTGAACTGGTGCCGCTGTTGAGGACTGAACCGAAAGGTTTTTATGTGTTTATGGTTTGATGTGTTTAAGAGCCTTGCCGGGAGGCTCGGATTTTAAGAGGGGAGGCATGTAGTGGGTGGGCCTACCCCCTACTAGTTTAACATAGTTACCCGGCATTGTGATTATTAAAAGTGTTGAATTTTATGTTTTTATGTGATGTGTTAGGGCACCCCCTAGTGGCCGGGTGGGACGGCTGTTGCCACCGGGGAGGAGGAGTCGGCCGGATATCTAGGCTAGGTCTGAATGTGTGTGGAGAGAGAGATCCGGGTCAGCGGAGTGCGAGCATCTGCAGCGGCAAGTGCGATTGTGTGAGCGGAACATCAAGGGACACCAGAGGAGGAGGAGGTGGACGTAACCTCAGAGCCTATTCTGCCGGTGTGGGTCCGGTGTATGCTTGGCTGAATAGTGGGCGCCCGAAGGAAGTAGAGTACGGAGGGCATATCCCCACCCGAGGTGGCGTTTGGTCAGGGTGTCCCCAGCTCCACTGAAAGAGTCTACAACTGCCTGTTTCTTTGCTGTCTGCTGTTCGGATTATTGGACTGTGCTGAATAAATGTTCTCTTTTATTGCATTCAACTCCTGCCTGAAGTCTTTTTGTGTAATGGAGAACGAAGACACTGACACACATTGTTTTAACTCTAAAGAAGTGATGAAGCCAGGGATGTGCCTGCACCATAGTGCTGCCACGACTACAGAGGCAGAGGCCTCCCTGGCTGGTCATTTCAAGCTTTAATGATAGCAAAAAATACTGCCATTTAGTGGCATCATAGAACTGACTGTTGTATTCCATTAGTGCCCCACTGGTGCCAAGCTATTTCTAGTACCTCTGCATGACACCCTCCTGCTCTGTTTTTAATAAGCTATAATGATAGCAAAAAATACTGCAACTTAGTGGTATACAAAAAATGCCTGTAGGACTCCTTTATTGTGCCACTTGTGCCAAGCAATCTCAAGCACCTCTGCATTCTACCCTCATGCACATTTAGCTATGCTAATTTTATAGCAAACTCAGGGAATTCCTTGCTGCATTTGATCATTAGGAGGGATAGAAAGTGAAGCTTCTTTTACTGTCCTGGTACCCACAGAACACGGCCCCTGTACCCATCTGTCCACTTTTGCCATGCTATTTAATTTGCACAAAGAGCTGACTCTTTTTCTGCCTTCCTAAAATTGTCTGGAATGCTAAGTTAGTGTTCCTTTGCTGCCAAGCAAGGTACAACACATGTGCATTCTACACTCCTTTCCATTTCTGGAATGCAATTATTAACTGCAGGTAGTCCAGGCAATCTGTGACGAAGGTGCAGGCGTGGATATAATGTAGCCTGCATCCAATGATGGTTCTCTCAATGTCTGACAGCTCAACAATACCTTCTGTTTCCACTTCCAAAACAAGTGATGACCTGCCAATCACACTCCCTGTTGCGGGTTAAGGAGTGGAAGTTCAGTGTGAAAAACCTTGTGTGACTGCTGTCCCCACAGTCACAGAGGATGAAGAGCACGCAGATGCACTTGATGGGGCAGGCGGTGGTTGCACAGGCACGCTAGGCCGCATTGTAGCACAGTGAAATTCACATTGCGACTTATGCTTCATTTTAAGTCGTGTACAGGGTGGGCTCCCCAGTATGCAGCAAAACCAGGCAAAAGGAAAAGGACTCTAGCCAGTTGGGTTGATAAATGATTGTTTAACTTTACCAAAACAAACAATAAGAACCATGCATACAATTAAAATAATTGAACAATCTATTCTGTTGCCTACTACCTGCTAATCCCTCTGTGTAGCAGTAATTGTGTGTTTGTGCATGTGTGTGTGTGTGTGTGTGTGTGCGAACACGACTTACCAGTGGCGCATCACAAGAGCTTCCAAGTAGTGATGAGCGAGTACTAAAAAGCTCGGGTGCTCGAAGCTTGGGCCGAGCATCCCAAGATACTCGTGTACTCGGGCCGAGCAACGAGCCCAATGTTATCCTATGGGAGACCCGAGTATTTTTGTGAAATGACCCCCCGGCAGCATGGAGAAACCCTAAAAATGTCACAAAAGTCTCAGAAGAGTGCTCAAATGACATGGCAACAGCATGGGGAAGACCCCTTGAAGCATTTATCACTGAAAAGTCACAGCTGTGAACAATTTTGTCCGCGTTTTACGCCATTTTTACGGACTCACCAGAAAACCTTCCAAAATGACCCCAAAATGATTTTTCATGGCAGAAATGTTAAGGGCACATACGCAATAGTGAGATAGAGCTGGTGTATGTTACTTTTTGAGATTAATACATGAAAGATTTTACGTGAAAACATTGTGTGGCACTCCGATGTCCCTGAGAAGAGACGTACATGAAGGCCTCTTGAGTCTAATGTGCCCATTTTGAGGAAGTGAGTCTTTGTAGTATTTTCCTTTGCCAGGGCAGTCCAAAATTGTGAGGTTCACCAATGCCCCTGCATACAGACGTGCATGAGGGCCTGTAAACCTGAAGTGCCCATTGGAAGGAAGTGGGTCTATTGTAGTATAGCCCTTAGGCAGGGCAGCCAAAAATTGGGAGGCTCCACGTTGTCCCTGGATAGAGACGTGCATGAGGGCCTGTAAACCTGAAGTGCCCATTGGAAGGAAGTGGGTGTATTATAGTATAGCCCTTAGGCAGGGCAGCCAAAAATTGGGAGGCTCCACGTTGTCCCTGGATAGAGACCTGTTAGGTTCTTAGAGCCTCCGTGCTTGCATTTAAAAAACGCACGTCTGTGCCTGTTGGTGGCAGCTTTCCGCTGCATTTGTGTGAGTTTTGCAAAAACTTGGATATAACGCACAAGTCTAGTGAATAATACACATCAGCACAGCATTGCAAAATGCGCAAGGGCGTTGTCAACAAACAAGGAAGTGGACGTGATGGTGGTGCAGGCAGAGACCGAGGTTGTGTGCAAGCTCTAATTTCGCCACAACAAAGGGCCACATCTAGTCGCTCGCACGTCCTGTCCCAAATTCTTGGGGACCGCAGCAGTACACCGCTCTTGAACCAAGACCAGTGTCAACAGGTTGTTAGTTGGATAGCGGATAATGCTTCTAGTCAGATTGGCACCACCACAAACACTCTGTCTTCCACACGGTCAAGTGTCAGTAGCCGTGATACTGCACCGCACATTTCAGAACCTGATCCTCCTTCCTACCACCAGGCCGAGTACACGTCCACGGACATTACTGATCCCACACTTGTACACTCGGAAGAGCTGTTCGTTCACGTTTCCATTCACAAATTCTGGCCTCTCGCCAGCTCCTGTTGAAGTGGGCCATGACGAGATTGTATGTACAGATGCCCAAATATTTGAGCAGCCACGTTCTCACGAAGTTGGCAACGTGTCTCAACAAGGGGTGGACGATGATGAGACACAATTGTCAGGAAGTCAGGAGGAGGAGCAGGGTGCGGAAGAGGAAGACGACGTGGTGGATGATCCAGTAACTGACCCAACCTGGCAGGAGGATATGCAGAGCGAGGACAGCAGTGCACAGGGGGAGGGAGGCGTAGCATCCCAACAGGCAGTAAGAAGCAGAGTGGTGGCCCCATGCAGACGTCAGGCAACTGTTCCCCGGAACAACACGACACAAGGTGCCTGTACAAATGTTAGGTCTTCCCGAGTCTGGCTGTAATACTATTGTATGTATTGAGGATTTCGATTGCGTTAGGGCAATGACAACCAGAGACGAGTTCTTGGTGCAAGACGTTTATAATATGCAACCAGCAAATATGTACATAAACGGAACAAAAACACAGTAGAACATAAATACAGGAAATACCTTCCAGGGACGGAGCGAAAGGGAATTCCCGGGACCGCGCACCGGACTCCCCCAGGGAGACCACCAAGAGCGAACCCCTATACAGGGACTGTCTGGCAATCACCCCAGAAGCCCTAAATGCGCAGCAGCCGGGACACAAAAGGGCAATAGGTAAGTCCAAAAATGTCCGTACGTGATGTGAGTCCAGAGTGGTATTAAACGGAAGGAACCGGGCAGAAGTGCCGACCAAAGACGGCAAACGGAGTCCGGGCACAGCTAGATGATACCAGATGAAGTCCAGAGTCGGTGTCGGTTGTTTTCCAAGAGGATCCGAATAACAATCAGGAACCAAAAGCAGCAGGGCAGGAGCACACAGGAAGCAGTATACTCAGGCACTGGACTAAGCTTTAGGGGCGGCTTTTAAACAGATGGACAGGAAGTAGGGCAACAGAACAGAAAACTCCATGTTAACAAAGGGCAAGCTCTTTCAAAAGAAAACTGGAAAACCCGGAACTCTGACACTGGCAGTTTTTTAAGTTGGCTCCAGATGATTCTAAAAAGGCCATTTGCAACACCTGCCATGCCAGCATCAGCAGGGGTACCAAAACTAGCAGCCTGACCACCACCAGCATGATCAGGCACATGTCAGCCAAGCACCCGACTTTGTGGGAAGTACAACAGAGTCGAGGAGCAGTGCTTGCTGATGTCACTGCTACGTCTTCGCTGGTTGTGCATGCGAGCCAATCCCCTGTCCATGCTGCCTGCGAACAAGCCTCCTCCACTCCTGCACCTGCAGTTGCCTACGCAGAAAGAACACCATCATCAAGCACGTCCTTGTCCCAGCGCAACGTTCAGTTATCCATTCAGCAAACCTTTGAACGCAGGCGCAAATACACTGCCAACACCCCACATGCCACAGTTCTAAATGCTAACATTTCGCGACTGCTTGCGCTGGAAATGTTGCCTTTTAGGCTGGTTGAGACAGAAGCATTCCGCGACCTGATGGTGGCAGCTGTCCCACGTTACTCGGTCCACAGCCGCCACTATTTCTCCCGGTGTGCCGTCCCCGCATTGCATAACCACCACGTGTCACAAAACATCACACGTGCCCTGAACAACGCTGTTTCAGCCAAAGTCCACCTAACCACAGACACGTGGACAAGTGCATGTGGGCAAGGCCGCTACATCTCGTTGACATCACACTGGGTTAATATTGTGCAAGCTGGGACCCAGTCTGAGCGAGGGACGGAACACGTCCTTCACACACCAAGTTTTGCAGGCCCTACCTCAGTCAGGGTTTCACACACACTCTACAGCTCCGGAATGTCATGCTCCTCAGCCTCCTCCTCCTCCTGCGCATCCTCATCCACTTTACCCTCCACACCAGTCCCAAGCTGGAAGTGTCGCGGGCGGAGGAGGGGACGGTGCGCTCTCCCACTGCTCGGGTCCGGCTGACGCTGCTCTACGGCTGCTGCTATCGCTCGTTGGCTCGAGCGATGGCCGGATCCCGGGGACTCGAGCGGCGCTACTCGCCCGTGAGTGAAAAGGGGTGGTTTGGGTTTTGGGGATATTGTCCGTGACGCCACCCACGGTTGTGGTGATTGTGTGGACACCACCGCTGCTCTGGACGGGGATCCCGGGAGCCTGTGACAGGGAGCAGCTTTGTTGTTATTTCTCCCCTCCGTGGGTAGGGGGGTTGGTTGTCCCGGGGCCTGGTGATGGGGTAGAGATGGATGACAGGCGGGTTGCGGGGCCTGATGAGGTGCAGGGTCGCAGGGGCAGCGCTGTGCCGCACGGCATGGAGGTACTCACTCAGCCCAATGATGATGACACAGTTCACGGTAAAACAAGTGGCTGGATGGACGGGTCACTCGGACGGCTGCGGTTGTTCCTCCCTGCAGGTTAGTGATGACTGTCTCTCCCTGCACCTAAGTTAAGTGTTGGTAGTGATGGTTTCCCAACGGTAACCCGCTCCCCGACCTGGATATGGGCCGGAGGAGCCCCTTTTGCCCACAGGCGCTGGCCCTGGGAGACGGTTGCCCTTGGCGGTGGCGGTGTCTCCCCTTCACGGTTGTACGGTTGCCTTCTATCTGGACTTGGCTGTTTGGAAACCCTGAGGTTCCCTTCACTAACGGATTTGGCAAATTCACGGCGACACCAAGCCTTGCCGGGATCCGAAAGTCCTCTGCCAATGGTGCTGGCTTCTCTTTGTATACCGGTCCGGTACGGCCGGGTCACCACCCGTCCACGGTCCTTACGGCAGACTCCAATCGGCCTCAACTGCAGACGGTCACCACATCCTGCCAACCTTGCTGTCCTGTCCGGTCCACACACCCGGACCAACTTCAGGCTCTTTGCTGTCACTTTTCTCCTCTCTACTACTTTCCTCCTTCCACTTCCTTAGCTTAACTCTCACTGCCTGTGTTTTCCCTCCTCCTCGGTGGGTGGAGACCAACCGCCTGGCTCCACACCCTGGTGTGGACAACAGCCCCTGGGGAAGGCAACTAGGATTTTGTGTTTTGACTATGATATGCCTGCAGGGAGTGTGGGGTGTTTAAGTGTTGTGCTCTGTGGCCCCTGGCTTGTCCAGGGCGACACAGAAGCACTGCAGCACTGCCTCGGCGAAGCGGCAACAGGCAGTGCTGAAGCTAATCTGCATAGGTGACAAACCCCACAATGCAGAAGAGGTGTGGACAGCTCTGAAAAAGCAGGCAGATCACTGGCTCACAACTCTGAACCTAAAGCCAGGAAAGGTCGTGTGTGACAATGGCCGGAACCTGGTGGCGGCTTTGAGGCGAGGCCAGCTGACACATGTTCCATGCGTGGCCCATGTGCTCAACCTCGTGGTTCAGCGGTTTCTAAAGTCATACTCAGAGCTGTCTGATCTGCTGATAAAAGTTCGCCGCCTGTCTGCACATTTTCGAAAGTCACCTACTGCTTCAGCCGGCCTTGCCGGCTTAAGACGCCGTTTGCATCTTCCGGCACACAGACTGGTGTGTGATGTCCCCACGCTTTGGAATTCAACTCTGCACATGTTGGTCAGGATATGTGAGCAGAAGAGGGCAGTTGTTGAGTACCTGCATCACCTAAGCCGTCGGGAAATGGGTCAAACTCCACACATAACACCTGAGGAGTGGAGAGGGATGTCCGACCTATGCACCATCCGCCAAAACTTTGAGGACTCCACCAAGATGGTGAGCGGCGATGACGACATTATTAGCGTCACCATACCGCTTCTCTGCCTTCTAAAATGGTCTCTGCTCAAAAAACAACCATGATGTATCGCGAGATTACTCGGTCCCCGCCGAGCAGCCCGAGTACAGCGATACTCGTGCGAGTACCGAGTAGTGACAAGCATGCTCGCTCATCACTACTTCCAAGTTATCTACCTAAACATAGACAAAACACATGACCCCCCCTGAATACCCTTGTTAGCTGAAGCCTCACAGATAATGCAGATGATAACAGTGTGAATGCAAACCACACAGCTCTGCAACACAGTCATGGAAATCTTGAAAAGCAACATTCAATGCAAACATGTGTTGTAGTGATGAGCGAGCATGCTTGTTACTACTCGGTACTCGCACGAGTATCACTGTGCTCGGTCTACTCGGCGGGGACCGAGTAATCTCGCGATACTCGTGCTGTACTCGTGGTCTTCATCCCTGCATGTTGGTGCTCTTTTGAGAGCCAGCCCTCATGCAGGGATTGGCTGGCAGACCACTGCAATGCCACAGCCCTGTTAGTTGTGGAATTGCAGTGATTGGCCGGCCTGCACAGCGTGACCGAGCCTTTATACCGGCGGGCGCGCTGTGCTCTGCTCACAGCTATCCAGACAGTCAGTGCAGGGAGAGGGTCGCTGCTTCAGGGAAAGGTTTGCGGCCCTTTATAGCTATTTCCGTAGCAGGGCTGCAAACAGTGTGACCAAAAGTCCTTCTCAGGACTATTCTAGTTGTATACAGGCAGGCAGGGTATAGCCAGGTCGGAGTACAGTAGCAGAGTCCTTCTCAGGACTATTGTTGCTGTATACAGGCAGGGTATAGCCAGGTTGGAATACAGGCTAGTGACCAAAAGAGTCCTTGTCAGGACTATTGTAGCAGTATACAGGCAGGCAGGCAGGCAGGCAGGCAGGGTATATAGCCATTCCTAGTGGTGACTGTATACCAGCCTTCATCATATCTGGGGCTGGTGTACACAGTCTAAAACAGTCCTGATAGTGTCAGACTTCTCAGCAATTGTCGCTCCTAAAACCTGTTAGGTTCTTAGTGCGTCCGTGCTTGCATTTAAAAACCGCACGTGTGTGCCTGTCGGTGGCAGCGTACAGGTGCACTTGTGTGCGTTTTTACCAAACCATTATATAACGCACAAGTGTAGTGTATAATACACGTCAGTCAGCAGTGGCTGATAGTGTCAGAGTTCTTAATTTTTGCTCCTAAAACCTGTGTTAGGTTCTTAGTGCGTCCGTGCTTGCATTTAAAAACCGCACGTGTGTGCCTGTCGGTGGCAGCGTACAGGTGCACTTGTGTGCGTTTTTACCAAACTATTATATAACGCACAAGTGTAGTGTATAATACACGTCAGTCAGCAGTGGCTGATAGTGTCAGAGTTCTTAATTTTTGCTCCTAAAACCTGTGTTAGGTTCTTAGTGCGTCCGTGCTTGCATTTAAAAACCGCACGTGTGTGCCTGTCGGTGGCAGCGTACAGGTGCACTTGTGTGCGTTTTTACCAAACTATTATATAACGCACAAGTGTAGTGTATAATACACGTCAGTCAGCAGTGGCTGATAGTGTCAGAGTTCTTAATTTTTGCTCCTAAAACCTGTGTTAGGTTCTTAGTGCGTCCGTGCTTGCATTTAAAAACCGCACGTGTGTGCCTGTCGGTGGCAGCGTACAGGTGCACTTGTGTGCGTTTTTACCAAACTATTATATAACGCACAAGTGTAGTGTATAATACACGTCAGTCAGCAGTGGCTGATAGTGTCAGAGTTCTTAATTTTTGCTCCTAAAACCTGTGTTAGGTTCTTAGTGCGTCCGTGCTTGCATTTAAAAACCGCACGTGTGTGCCTGTCGGTGGCAGCGTACAGGTGCACGATTTGCACAAACTTTGATATAACGCCCAAGTCTAGTGAATACACGTCAGCACAGCATTGCAAAATGCGCAAGGGCGTTGGCAAGGAACAAGGAAGTGGACGTGATGGTGGTGCAGGCAGAGGCCGAGGTCGTGGGCAAGCTCTAATTTTGCCACAACAAAGGGCCACATCTAGTCGCTCGCACGTCCTGTCCCAAATTCTTGGGGACCGCAGCAGTACACCGCTCTTGAACCAAGACCAGTGTCAACAGGTTGTTAGTTGGATAGCGGATAATGCTTCCAGTCAGATTGGCACCACCACAAACACTCTGTCTTCCACACGGTCAAGTGTCAGTAGCCGTGATACTGCACCGCACATTTCAGAACCTGATCCTCCTTCCTACCACAAGGCTGAGTACACGTCCTCGGACATTAATGATCCCACACTTGGACACTCGGAAGAGCTGTTCACGTTTCCATTCGCACATTCTGGCCTCTCGCCAGCTCATGTTGAAGTGGGTCATGAGGAGATCGTATGTACAGATGGCCAAATATTTGAGCAGCCACGTTCTCACGAAGTTGGCAACGTGTCTCAACAAGGGGTGGACGATGATGAGACACAATTGTCAGGAAGTCAGGAGGAGGAGCAGGGTGCGGAAGAGGAAGACGATGTGGTGGATGATCCAGTAACTGACCCAACCTGGCAGGAGGATATGCAGAGCGAGGACAGCAGTGCACAGGGGGAGGGAGGCGTAGCATCCCAACAGGCAGTAAGAAGCAGGGTGGTGGCTCCAGGCAGAAGTCAGGCAACCGTTCCCCGGAACAACAACACGACACAAGGTGCCTGTACAAATGTTAGGTCTTCCCGAGTCTGGCAGTTTTTTAAGTTGGATCCAGATGATTCTAAAAAGGCCATTTGCAACACCTGCCGTGCCAGCATCAGCAGGGGTACCAAAACTAGCAGCCTGACCACCACCAGCATGATCAGGCACATGTCAGCCAAGCACCCGACTTTGTGGGAAGTACAACAGAGTCGAGGAGCAGTGCTTGCTAATGTCACTGCTACGTCTTCGCTGGTTGTGCATGCGAGCCAATCCCCTGTCCATGCTGCCTGCAAACAAGCCTCCTCCGGTCCTGCACCTGCAGTTGCCTACGCAGAAATAACACCATCATCAAGCACGTCCTTGTCCCAGCGCAGCGTTCAGTTATCCATTCAGCAAACCTTTGAACGCAGGCGCAAATACACTGCCAACACCCCACATGCCACAGTTCTAAATGCTAACATTTCACGACTGCTTGCGCTGGAAATGTTGCCTTTTAGGCTGGTGGAGACAGAAGCATTCCGCGACCTGATGGCGGCAGCTGTCCCACGTTACTCGGTCCTCAGCCGCCACTATTTCTCCCGGTGTGCCGTCCCCGCGTTGCATAACCACGTGTCACAAAACATCACACGTGCCCTGAACAACGCTGTTTCACCCAAAGTCCACCTAACCACAGACACGTGGACAAGTGCTTGTGGGCAAGGCCGCTACATCTCGTTGACGGCTCACTGGGTTAATATTGTGGAAGCTGGGACCCAGTCTGAGCGAGGGACGGAACACGTCCTTCCCACACCAAGGTTTGCAGGCCCTACTTCAGTCAGTGTTTCACCCACACCCTACAGCTCCGGAATGTCATGCTCTTCAGCCTCCTCCTCCTCCTGCGCATCCTCATCCACTGTACCCTCCACACCAGTCACAAGCTGGAAGCACTGCAGCACTGCCTCGGCGAAGCGGCAACAGGCTGTGCTGAAGCTAATCTGCATAGGTGACAAACCCCACAATGCAGAAGAGCTGTGGACAGCTCTGAAACAGCAGGCAGATCACTGGCTCACACCTCTGAACCTAAAGCCAGGAAAGGTCGTGTGTGACAATGGCCGGAACCTGGTGGCGGCTTTGAGGCGAGGCCAGCTGACACATGTTCCATGCGTGGCCCATGTGCTCAACCTCGTGGTTCAGCGGTTTCTAAAGTCATACCCAGAGCTGTCTGATCTGCTGGTAAAAGTTCGCTGCCTGTCTGCACATTTTCGAAAGTCACCTACTGCTTCAGCCGGCCTTGCCGGCTTTCAGCGCAGTTTGCATCTTCCGGCTCACAGACTGGTGTGTGATGTCCCCCATGCGTTGGAATTCAACTCTGCACATGTTGGTCAGGATATGTGAGCAGAAGAGGGCAGTTGTTGAGTACCTGCATCACCTAAGCCGTCGGGAAATGGGTCAAACTCCACACATAACACCTGAGGAGTGGAGATGGATGTCCGACCTATGTACCATCCTCCAAAACTTTGAGGACTCCACCAAGATGGTGAGTGGTGATGACGCCATTATTAGTGTCACCATACCGCTACTCTGCCTTCTAAAACGGTCTCTGCTCAAAACCAAACATGATGCATTGCAGGCGGAGCGCGATGAGTTGCAGCAAGAAACAGTAGTGGGTGTGGGTGATAACACACAGCCCAGCCTCGTCTCATCACAACGTGCAGTGGAGGACTATGACGAGGAGGAGGATGAAGACATGGAGCAAATCTCCGGCCAAATTGAGGATATGACATGCACACCAGTCATATCCTCAGTTCAGCGTGGCTGGCCAGAGGACAGGGTAGATGAGGCGGAGGAGGAGGAGGACAGCATGTTCAGTCAACGTGTTGGTCAGGCTACTGAAGTCCTGGCTGTTAAGAGTCTGGCGCACATGGCTGACTTTATGGTAAGCTGCCTGTCTCGTGACCCTCGCGTTAAGAACATCTTGGCCGACAATCATTACTGGTTGGTAACACTGTTAGACCCACGCTACAAGGAGAACTTTATGTCTCTTATTCCCGAGGCGGAGAGGTCAACCAAAATGCAGCAGTTCCGGAAGGCCATAGTCACGGAAGTAGGCAAAGCATTCCCCTCACAAAACGCTAGCGGCATAGGTCAGGAATCAGTGGACAACCAAGGCGTACAGCCGAGAGAGGCACAAGTCCAATCCGCCAGAGGTAGGGGAACAGTCTTTAAGATGTGGGACAGTTTACTCAGCCTCTCACGTACCACAGCCCCTGAGGTGCGGGGTAGTGCCACAAGAAATCCTAAGTTTGCCCAGATGCTCAAGGAGTACCTTGCAGATCGAACAACTGTACTCCGACATTTCTCTGTGCCTTACAATTATTGGGTATCCAAGGTGGACACGTGGCATGAATTGTCTCTCTACGCCTTGGAAGTCCTGGCCTACCCTGCCGCTAGCGTTTTGTCAGAGCGTGTTTTTAGTGCCGCAGGTGGAATCATTACAGATAAACGCACCCGCCTGTCAACTGAAAATGCTGACAGGCTGACTCTGATCAAGATGAACAAGGGTTGGATAGGGCCAGACTTCACCACACCACCAGCAAATGAGAGCGGAATTTAAAGTTTGTAACGGGAATTTGCCATGTACCTCCAGTCACCCATGGGTACACACTTCTGGACTTTGGATAATCGCTGGACTGCTCCTCCTTCTCCTCATGCGCCACCATGATGACCGTTACAAGAGTTACGCCTTTGTTTCAGGTATACCCCCAGTGGTAAATTTTTTCGCCCATTCTTTGCAGAATGGACATTACAACGACAGGAGACCCGCTCCTTTGCAATGGGAACAATGTTTTGAGGCCCTCATGCACGTCTCTATGCAGGGACAACGTGGAGCCTCCCAATTTTTGGCTGCCCTGCCAAAGGGCTATACTACAAAAGACCCACTTCCTTCCAATGGGCACTTCAGGTTTACAGGCCCTCATGCACGTCTCTATCCAGTGACAACGTGGAGCCTCCCAATTTTTGGCTGCCCTGCCAAAGGGCTATACTACAAAAGACCCACTTCCTTCCAATGGGCACTTCAGGTTTACAGGCCCTCATGCACGTCTCTATCCAGGGACAACGTGGAGCCTCCCAATTTTTGGCTGCCCTGCCTAAGGGCTATACTACAATAGACCCACTGCCTTCCAATGGGCACTTCAGGTTTACAGGCCCTCATGCACGTCTCTATCCAGGGACAACGTGGAGCCTCCCAATTTTTGGCTGCCCTGCCTAAGGGCTATACTATAATACACCCACTTCCTGACAATGGACACTTAATGTTTTGAGGCCCTCATGCACGTCTCTATCCAGGGACAACGTGGAGCCTCCCAATTTTTGGCTGCCCTGCCAAAGAGCTATACTACAAAAGACCCACTTCCTTCCAATGGGCACTTCAGGTTAACAGGCCCTCATGCACGTCTCTATCCAGGGACAACGTGGAGCCTCCCAATTTTTGGCTGCCCTGCCAAAGGGCTATACTACAATAGACCCACTTCCTTCCAATGGGCACTTCAGGTTTACAGGCCCTCATGCACGTCTCTATCCAGGGACAACGTGGAGCCTCCCAATTTTTGGCTGCCCTGCCAAAGGGCTATACTACAAAAGACCCACTTCCTTCCAATGGGCACTTCAGGTTTACAGGCCCTCATGCACGTCTCTATCCAGGGACAACGTGGAGCCTCCCAATTTTTGGCTGCCCTGCCAAAGGGCTATACTACAATAGACCCACTTCCTTCCAATGGGCACTTCAGGTTTACAGGCCCTCATGCACGTCTCTATCCAGGGACAACGTGGAGCCTCCCAATTTTTGGCTGCCCTGCCTAAGGGCTATACTACAATAGACCCACTTCCTTCCAATGGGCACTTCAGGTTTACAGGCCCTCATGCACGTCTCTATCCAGGGACAACGTGGAGCCTCCCAATTTTTGGCTGCCCTGCCAAAGGGCTATACTACAATAGACCCACTTCCTTCCAATGGGCACTTCAGGTTTACAGGCCCTCATGCACGTCTCTATCCAGGGACAACGTGGAGCCTCCCAATTTTTGGCTGCCCTGCCAAAGGGCTATACTACAAAAGACCCACTTCCTTCCAATGGGCCCTTCAGGTTTACAGGCCCTCATGCACGTCTCTATCCAGGGACAACGTGGAGCCTCCCAATTTTTGGCTGCCCTGCCAAAGGGCTATACTACAATAGACCCACTTCCTTCCAATGGGCACTTCAGGTTTACAGGCCCTCATGCACGTCTCTATCCAGGGACAACGTGGAGCCTCCCAATTTTTGGCTGCCCTGCCTAAGGGCTATACTACAATAGACCCACTTCCTTACAATGGGCACTTCAGGTTTACAGGCCCTCATGCACGTCTCTATCCAGGGACAACGTGGAGCCTCCCAATTTTTGGCTGCCCTGCCAAAGGGCTATACTACAAAAGACCCACTTCCTTCCAATGGGCACTTCAGGTTTACAGGCCCTCATGCACGTCTGTATGCAGGGTCATTGGTGAACCTCAAAATTTTGGACTGCCCTGGCAAAGGAAAATACTACAAAGACTCAGTTCCTCAAAATGGGCACATTAGACTCAGAGGACTTTATGTACGTCTCTTCTCAGGGACATCGGAGTGCCACACAATGTTTTACGCAAAATCTTTCATGTATTGATCTCAAAAAGTAACATACATTAGCTCTATCTCACTATTGGGTATGTGCCCTTAACATTTCCGCCATGAAAATTCATTTTGGTGTCATTTTGGAAGGTTTTCTGGTGAGTCCGTAAAAATGGCGTAAAACGCGGACAAAATTGTTCACAGCTGTGACTTTTGAGTGATAAATGCTTCAAGGGGTCTTCCCCATGCTGTTGCCATGTCATTTGAGCACTCTTCGGAGACTTTTGTGCCATTTTTAGGGTTTCTACATGCTGCCGGTGGTCATTTCACAAAAATACTCAGGTCTCCCATAGGATAACATTGGGCTCGTTGCTCGGGCCGAGTACACGAGTATCTTGGGAGGCTCGGCCCGAGCTTCGAGCACCCGAGCTTTTTAGTACTCGCTCATCACTAATGTGTTGCTGTCCCTCTATGATTTAAACTGTACGTGACAATTTGACAGTGCAGAGGCAGCAAGTCTTATTGTCTATATAGTCGACCTACCCAGAACAGATATGTGTTTTGCTAATAAAACAAAGTGTTGCGTGCCCGAATTATTGTCTGGGCATAGTCTACCGTACCAGGGTACTGTGATGTCCAGTTGCCAGAAATACAGACTTTATGCTCCTCTCACGGTAAACAGTATAGACAGCACCGTAAGAATGTTGGTCTGTGGCACAGGATGCTGCTCACTGACGTTACAGTGCTCATCATCAAAGTACAACACAAATCCCCTCACAATTGAACGAAGTGTTTCCGCGGTGGCTCCTTGCTGTAACACACACCTTTAGCTTTTCCTTCTGTTCATAGACAGCATCTCCAAGTCCACCCCCGAAGAGCAATTTTCTATTGCTATAGTGACCAAAGGCAGATCCAAAAAAACAGCAGCCCCTTGTGTGTAGTCTGCAACAATGCATGCAATGAACGGCAAATAAGCATACAGTTGCTAAAGCTGAGCAATACACCTTCACGCTGTCATTTTATATTTATGTGATACTTCAAGGAGGAAGTACTCAAAAGTGTGAGTTTTTGCCTTCTACTTACAGATTGTTGACAAATCTTACAGATTCCATGACTTTGGTGATCCTTTGCGATGTCCAAAAATTCACAGGCTAGGAAAGGCTTACAGCCCATGCGACCTGCATAGCCAACACGACATCTGCTCAGAGTCAAAGTTGTGGTCCAGGATTCAGTTGTTGACGTGCTCCAGTACTTTGTCTCTGGCCAGGAAGATGCAACGTAACCTCGTCGTCAGTAGCATCCTCCTCCACCTCCTCTGCTGACCTCATCGACTGGCTGACTTTGGTTTGACACTAAGTGTTGTCTCCAACCTCATCAATAACCCTGTGTGTTTTCATTCCCCTCGTCCTGAGTCCTTCGAGACAACCTCTTCCTGCCCTGACCGAATAGTAAAGTTGTCCTTCCAATCAGGCATCTGTGCTCCTCATCATGTTCCCCATTGTCTCCACCAGGAGGATTTACTTTTTGGAAATGAGGGTGTAGATTAGGCTCAGCACCTTCTTCATCGGGGCCTGGATCCCAGTCACAAAGCTTCAGGCTATCTGCGCAGATCATTTCCCCTGTCTCATGGAACTCGCTACCTCAACACGTTAGATTATCTGCTACACACGCAAGCTTTAAACTGAATCTTAAAACTCATCTGTTCAGAAATGACTATAACCTTCAATGACACCACCACCATACGTACTTGACGCTCAACCTAAACAACTCCTACTGTCTCCTCACAAAAATCCTTTAGAATGTAATCCTGCAAGGGCAGGGCCCTCTTCCCTCTGTACCAGTCTGTCTATAGTTACTTGTATATGTATTCTGTATGTAACCCCCTTCTCATGTACAGCACCATGGAATCAATGGTGCTCTATAAATCAATAATAATAAAAATAATAATAACTTCCTTGTCTGTACTCATTGCAGCTTTGGAGCAGACCTCTGATTCCCAGGCTATAGTGCGACTGAACAGCTATGCAAACTCAACCATCTCTGTCACCCCATACTCAGCAGGGCTGGTGGAAACTTGAGAGCTGTTAGGAAGCAAGTGCGATTGGATTGACACCACAGAGGAATGGATTATTTGGGATCTTGAAATTGGGGTGGAGGAGAGGCCACTTTATGGAGCAATTCAGATCCATTGAAGCAGCTGCTGATTTGGCCTCATCTACATTTGTTAGCGATGGTCGTGTCCAGGAAAAAAGGGATCATATCAGATTATCCATGGGAAGAAGTACACCTGTTCTTTTTGATGTTATTTGTTGTTACAAAACGGTGACGCCTTAAACGCAAGCAGCCTGCTGTGGTTTCAGTTGCGCCCAGACATCAGCTGCCATTTAGGCCTGTGCCTCGGGTTGTCCAGCTGGCTGCTTTCTCCTCCACGTCTAAGTGTGGAGAGGCAGCTAGTGCGCATGTGTGTGCCGATTTACCCCAGCCGCAGCCTAACTCCAGTGTTTCGCCTAGTGAGTATGCTCAGCCTGACTGTGCCATTCCTGAGGCTAAGTCTTCATTTCGGGCTACAGCGCATGCTCCCACACTTAGTGCGAAAAGCCTCTTTGCACAGGTACTTGCACTCCGTGCCGGGTCTAAGTCCTGTGTTGTGCATAGACACCATGCTAAAGCTGATAGTCTTTTTTCAGAGACTGTATTTCATGCAACTGACCATGGTCAGGCACTTACTGCATCAGAAACTAGGTCCGGTAATGAACTCTTTGGCCCTGCCCCTGATGTGGGGGGCCCATTTAGACCACAGGGCATCAGGTGTCCTGACGATGTGGCCAGGCCACTGCCAAATGGCTTGCAGAGGCCCGCCCCTATGACTTGTCACCTCATTATTGATGGTCAGACGATGACTGGTGAGGTGTTTGTGTCATGACAGCCATGAGGTCATCATTTAAGTTGCGGTTCCAAATAGGACGCTAGTTATGCCACTCATGACGTATCACTCTGCTTTTGTCTCCAGGAGGTGCATTGTGGTCCACCCTGGTTTGGGGCGGACCCAGGTTATAGAAGGGGCTGGAGCCAACAAGGAGGTGCGCAGTCTTCTATTATGCTCCGAAAGAGCACACCTCCATGTGTTGAACCCATTGCGGCTTTAGGCCAGAGGTAGGCAGGGATAGGGCGTCGATGCAGGCCACCACCACAGTTGGTAACGCAGAACGGTTAAGACCAGCTCCTGTCCTACAAGTCCTGCTTGTGCAGCCTAGTGGCATTAACAGGCCTGCTGCTGCTGATGCGCCTGCTGTTCACAGGTGTGGCCCCAATGCACACAGTCAGCGTACTGAATGGCCCCTGTGATGTTAACAGGGAGTTCCGGGGCTGGGTGGGCGTGTGGACCCTGTGACGCTAACAGGGCTCCCAGTCTCAAGATCCGAGTGGCGTCTAACTTGGTTCAGGCTACTATTAGTTTCATAGCCACACAGCTCTGTATCCTCCACCTAACCTTCCAGTTGCCAACCTCTCCTTTTCCATCTGGGAGCACGGTGGACACTGACTGCTGATGAGGATATATACCTTTCTCTTTCTTTTCTTATTAATTTTCGTTATATAGCGGTAACATAGTATATACCACCTTATCCAAATCTGCCAGTCCCACCGTAACAGATGATGTTTCTTCATCAAATGTTACTTTTGCTTAACCACCAAACCCACGGACCAAAACTTTTTTCCCCTTTCCAACACACCTGTTCCCCTTTTCACCCGCATCTGTCCTTTTTCAACTCATTTTGTATATGACCAAAAGTGCAACTCTGCAGGGACACCGTACTCAATGGCATCTCAGCACAACAGCCAGCCCACGGTCCCTCAGATGTGGACAAGTAAAAGACCATTTCCTTCTATCCATGACAAACCGTTGAGATTCACTCTGTGCAGCACTGGTGTTTAGTGGAAAAGCAGATCGAAGATTGCGTAACACCTTCTGAAGATACTCCTGTACACGTGCGTCCCTTTATATGGCATGAATTTTTTCACCAAATTTTGTCTTGTACCAGGGATCTAACAGTGTGGCAACCCAGTAGTTAGCATTACTTTGAATTCGTACAATCCGAGGGTCATGTTGTAGGTAGTGCAGCAAGAAGACGCTCATGTGTCTTGTGCATCCAGGAGGACCAAGTCCTTGGTGTGTTGGTGGCAGAGAGGTGAGAATCGTGCCTCCTTCCTCTGCCCTCTCCCCCCAACCTCACACAACCGAAATGTGAGCAAGCTCTCACTCATCTGCTGAGTCTTCCATGCCCATCGCAAGTTCGTCCTCCATTTCTTCATGGCTCCTGCACCTTCCTCAACAATTTTTGCTGATACTATGCGCCCTTGTTAATCCCTATCCCCCACCATAACTGCTGCCTAGGTGCCGCTTACCGTATGGACCTTGTAGATCTTATTATGCCTTCTGCATATGACTCCTCCTGTACTTCCTCACCTTCCTCTTGGACCAATACCTGACTCCGAATAATGCTTACAGTGTGCTCCATCATGTAGATGACCAGAATTGTCACGCTGAGAATGGCATTGCCAGTGCTAAACATCTTCGTCGACATTTGAAAACTGTGTAGAAGGGTGCATAGGTCCTTGATCTGACACCACTCCAGCAGCGTGATCTGCACCACCTCTGGATCAAGTTAGCCCAGGGTATTCGTCATACCGTATTTCAGCAGGGCACTGCGGTGCTGCCACACACGCTGCAACATGTGCAGATTCCAATTCCTGCGTGTCGGAACATCGCATTTCCGGCGTTTAACCGCCAGACCCTAAGACTTCCGGAGCGATGAAAGTTGTTGAGCTGCTGGGTGCGAAGGATGAAAGTGAGCACATAGCAGCGTGCCCGCTGCACAAGGCCATGTAGGCCGGGATGGTATTTTAAAAATTGCTGGAGAATCAGATTCAACACGTGAGCCATACAAGGCCCGTGTGTCACATTGCCCTGACGAAGGGCCGCAGACAGGTTTGCATCATTGCCGCACACGGCTGTTAAGTCACCAACGTAGTCCACTCAATCAATTTGTACTCTGGTCTCAATGGGAAGACACCACACCCTTTTTTAGGCCCCTCCTGTCTGCAGACCACTGCCAGACAAAGCTATGAACCTCTTGTTACTGTTACCCCCAGTTCAGTTTTATGAGTTTGTGTGCTTGTTACCTGACTACGTTTCCTGCTTGCTGTTTATGTACCTCGTTGGCCGATCCGCACTTCACGTCTGCTTGTTTTCTGATTAAGTCCTGGCCATCCCATTCTGTTCCTCTTCCTCAATTAATGTTTTTGACCCTGCATGACTACTATTCTCTGGAACTGCAGCCTTCCACAGGTATTGATCAACTTGGGCCCTGTGTAATTCCAAATCACTATATAGGGGTTAAAGGGTTTCAGGGTTCTGGGTGTCCAGCTTGGTGAGTGGCTTGCCTCTAGCCTATCCTTTACAGCCCATCTGAGTGTGTCGATCCAGGCAAGCGTTACACCGTGCCCTCTGCAGAAGGCCATGTAGGCCAGGATAGTGTTTTAAAAATTGCTGGACAACCAGGTTCAACACGTGAGCCATACAAGGCACGTGTGTCACATTGCCCTGAAGAAGGGTCGCAGACTGGTTTGCATCATTGTCGCACCCGACCTTCCCTGACTGCTGGTTGACTGTAGACAACCATTGATGAAACTCGGTCTCACTCTCCAGAGCTAACCGTCCACAATTCCTCAGCGGTGTTTCACATTTCCCCTACATTTCAAAGTAAACATTTGACCGCCTGATGGCCTTGAGCTCTGCTGCCAGCATAGTAAGGAGGTGTGTGGGATTCCTTGGGCGCAGTTACAAGGAAGGGTGGCCTGACCACACAGGGTTTGGGCCGAGGTGGAGGACCCACACGAGGTTGAGGAGGCAGAATCAGTGGAGGAACTTGTACATACAGAGGAAGGATTGACACACAAGTCATGGGGACGGCAAGACTTGTACAGCAAACCCTTCTCCATCCCTCACCATAGTTACCCAGTGCCCAATCAGCAACATGTAACTCCCCTGTCCATGCTTACTGGTCCAAGTATCTGTGTTGAAATGCACCCTGTCACACACAGAGTTTCTCAAGGAATCGGTGAGGTTGTGTGCAACCTACTGTGGTAGCGCGGGCACGCCTTTCTTGGAGAAGGAGCGACGACTGGCCATCGGCTCTTGGGGCACTGCAATGGGCATAAGGTCTCGAAAATCCTCGGTCTCAAAAGGGTGTAAAGGCAGCCTTTCTGTTGCCAACAAGTTGCAGATGATGAAACTCAACCTCTTAGGCATGTCATGCCCTTCGAAAATCATGTAAAACATAGTGAGGGGACTCCAACCACAGTCTCCCTCGTTGCCACTAACTGGGCCACACACACCCCACTTGACTGGCATCGGTTGACCCCCCCTTTTGAAAAAGAAAAAGATGCTTTGCATGAAGCACTCGCAAAAATACGTGTGCCTTTCCCGTCCCCTGGCTGACCCAGGGGAAGAAAAGTCCTCTGAGAGCCATGACTTGTTCATCTTGGTTCTTTTAGAAACACAGCGAGGGGACTCCAACCACAGTCTCCCTCGTTGCCACTAACTGGGCCACACACACCCCACTTGACTGGCATCGGTTGACCCCCCCCTTTTGAAAAAGAAAAAGATGCTTTGCATGAAGCACTCTCAAAAATACGCGTGCCTTTCCCGTCCCCTGGCTGACCCAGGGGAAGAAAAGTCCTCTGAGAGCCATGACTTGTTCATCTTGGTTCTTTTAGAAACACAGCGAGGGGACTCCAACCACAGTCTCCCTCGTTGCCACTAACTGGGCCACGCACACCCCACTTGACTGGCATCGGTTGACCCCCCCTTTTGAAAAAGAAAAAGATGCTTTGCATGAAGCACTCTCAAAAATACGCGTGCCTTTCCCGTCCCCTGGCTGACCCAGGGGAAGAAAAGTCCTCTGAGAGCCATGACTTGTTCATCTTGGTTCTTTTAGAAACACAGCGAGGGGACTCCAACCACAGTCTCCCTCGTTGCCTCTAACTGGGCCACACACACCCCACTTGACTGGCATCGGTTGACCCCCCCTTTTGAAAAAGAAAAAGATGCTTTGCATGAAGCACTCTCAAAAATACGCGTGCCTTTCCCATCCCCTGGCTGACCCAGGGGAAGAAAAGTCCTCTGAGAGCCATGACTTGTTCATCTTGGTTCTTTTAGAAACACAGCGAGGGGACTCCAACCACAGTCTCCCTCGTTGCCACTAACTGGGCCACACACCCCACTTGACTGGCATCGGTTGACCCCCCCTTTTGAAAAAGAAAAAGATGCTTTGCATGAAGCACTCTCAAAAATACGCGTGCCTTTCCCGTCCCCTGGCTGACCCACGGGAAGAAAAGTCCTCTGAGAGCCATGACTTGTTCATCTTGGTTCTTTTTTCAAAAGCGAGGGGACTCCAACCACAGTCTCCCTCGTTTCCACTAATTGGGCCACACACACCCCACTTGACTGGCATCACTTGATCCCCTTTTTCAAAATGAAACAGATGCTTTGGATGAAGCACTCTGAAAAATACGCGTGCCTTTCGCCTCCCCTGGATGACCCAGGGGAAGAAAAGTCCTCTGAGAGCCATGACTTGTTCATCTTGGTTCTTTTTTCAAAAGCGAGGGGACTCCAACCACAGTCTCCCTCGTTTCCACTAATTGGGCCACACACACCCCACTTGACTGGCATCACTTGATCCCCCTTTTCAAAATGAAACAGATGCTTTGCATGAAGCACTCTCAAAAATACGCGTGCCTTTCGCCTCCCCTGGATGACCCAGGGGAAGAAAAGTCCTCTGAGAGCCATGACTTGTTCATCTTGGTTCTTTTTTCAAAAGCGAGGGGACTCCAGCCACAGTCTCCCTCGTTTCCACTAATTGGGCCACACACACCCCACTTGACTGGCATCACTTGATCCCCCTTTTCAAAATGAAACAGATGCTTTGCATGAAGCACTCTCAAAAATACGCGTGCCTTTCGCGTCCCCTGGCTGACCCAGGGGAAGAAAAGTCCTCTGAGAGCCATGTCCACATTGTCAGTGGACAGACACGTGTGCTTATCTGCCAGCAGACCCCCAGCAGCACTGAAGACAGGTTCCGAGAGAACGCTGGCTGCAGGACACGACAAGATCCCCAAAGCGTACGTGGCGAGCTCAGGCAATTTATCCAGATTGGAAGCCTAAAATGAGCAGGGCTCAAGTTGCACAATAATGGAATCGATGTTTCCTTGCATATACTCATATATCTGTGTGTCCTCCTCTTTTTCCTTGTCCAGCTCTTTTGTTTTCGCATGAGTATATGTCCTTGTCACTTTCCCATGTGTTTGAGTTGTTTGTCACCTTTTGGACACCTTTGAGGGTGTTTTCTAGGTGTTTTTATGTGTTTGTGATTGCCTGCCATTGTTTCCTATGCAGTTCGAGTTCGGTTCGTTGAACGTTCGACGAGCCGAACTCGAACGGGACCTCCGTTCGGCGAACCGACCTCGAGCCGAACCGGGACCGGTTCGCTCATCTCTAGCCATGACACTTTTCCAGAACCTTTATTCTACCAGATACTTGGACACCCCTTATATTTCTGTTAATGGGTGATGGACCCGAGTGGGGAATTGTTTTTGTGGGTTTAGTTGAAGCTTTTATTGATGTCATTTTGAGGTAGAGAACATTTTGGATCAGTTCCCATTTATCCCCTACTCTAAGCTGAACACTTACATTGGGGTTTCCATCTAAATAACTGAAACACATGATTCAGATAAAACTCCAGTGGATCCATTCACTAATGAGGCAGAAGGAGTTACTCCAGACTCCATTTGGTCTCTGTTCAGTGGTGTCCAGCTTTTCAGACGTGCTCAAACCTTTGGCTGACCACACTTTTGTGCACACCTAAAAAGAGGGCCACCATTGGATCATTGGCCAAACAGAGTCCACAGTATCTTCATCGGCCTCATTATAGGGAATCTTCCTTTGGGGGCATTGCCTGAATCACATATTTCAGAGATTTACATGGAGGCCCCAGTATAAGTGCTCAGTGCAGAGGATTTTTGGAAGGAAGAATGAACATATCACCAGTGGTCAAGAATGGGTTTTATTTCTTTTTTACACCATAAGTGATTAGAAGACTTTATTCTTTGGGGTGGTGCAATTAGGCTATGCGCCCACATTGCGTTCTGTCCCTGCAGAAATTTCTGCAGCGATTTGAACAGCACATGTGCGCTTCATATCGCTGCAGAAACACTGCGTACTGAAAAGCGCACAAAAGAAGTGACATGTTGCTTTTTAGAACGCAGCGATTTGGCAGCATGCAAATCGCTGCGTTCTAAAACGCAACGTGCGCATGGATAATGCACAATTTTCATAGATTGTGCTGGGGACACAAGACACATGCATTTATGCTGCGGTTCAGAACGCAGCATAACTGCATGCAATACGCACACAAGGGCAAAGAGCCTTACAGTGATACCAGATTCATATTGGTATTTTTGTGTTTGATTGCTAAAATGTTGGCGTTGCGATATTTTGAAAGCTATAATTTTTCTATTTCTCCTTTTTGTTACATGAGTTGATGTTTAAATTAGTTACATTTTCAAGCACATAATGTTTTTTTAACACTTTGTATTTTAATTTTTAGTAGGTAGAGTGAACATAAAACAGCAATACAAGATTTATTATTTTTTAAGTCATCCAGCATGTGGTAAAAGTGATAAGACAGTTTTATTCTCCGGGTCAGTATGATTACAGCAATACCATATTCATATAGTTTTTTTATGTTATGCTGGTTTTGCACTGATTTCATAGAAAAAAAATAACAGTTTTTGCATCACTATATGCTGAGATCTATAACTTTATTTTCTGTTTGTGGAGCTATATGATGACTTATTTTTTGCAGGCAAGTTGACCTTTTCAGCAAATACTATTTTTATTTACATTTGTCTTTTTGATCGCATTTTATTCCACTTTTTCTTAGGTGGCTTTATGAATTAGCTTGTTTTTTTTGCCACACTTCTTTTTATGGTATTTACTGAAGGGGTAAAATAGTGTCACAGATTTATAGATCGGGTTATTCCATACATGGTGATACCAAATATGTGTACTTGTTTGTTTATTTTTGTTTTTACATAACCTTATTTATTGGTATATTATTTTTTTCTTTACTTTGGAACTTTTTTTACATTTTTCAATATTTTTTTTTACTTTTTTTACTTTTTTACTTTGTCCTTCTATGAGACTTTAAAGGGGTGGTTCACCCATATTTTTTATTGTCTAGATCGATATTATATTGAGAAACAATGTTTCTCTCTTATGTTGGCAATAGTGCCTGTGAGAGGCACTATTGCAGACCACTGTTCCCAGCTCCGTGACCCCCGGCCTCCATGACCTCGGGGATCCGGTGACGTCACGTCAAGTTCCTGACACCGCAGCCGGCCACAGTGTCCGTGAATGATGGGCTGTGGGCGGTGTTTCACCGCTCGTCACAGCCCATCTGCTCCCTCCTCCCTCACAGCAAGGTGCTGCAAACAGGAGACACGCTGAGCTGTGACAAGCTGGGAAACACCACCCACAGCTCAGTGACTCAGGAAGACTGGGGCCGGCCGCAGGGATGTGACGTGTCCGGAACTTGACGTGACGTTACCGGATCCATGAGGTCACAGAGCCCGGGGGCCATGGTGCGGGGAACAGCGGTCTGCAACAGTGCCTCTCACAGGCACTATTGCCAACATAAGGTATTTGAGAGAAACATTGTTTCTCAATATGATATTGATTTAGAAAATAAAAATTATGGGTGAAACACCATTTTAACTTTCATTACTCTGATTGCTAATATAATTTATTGCAATGTAATACATTGCAATACATTATACCTGTGACTTCTGTACTGATAGAAGCCTGTTAGACCATGCTCCTGGCTTGGCCTAATAGGTTTGACATAGCTGGCTGACACAGGGGTCATCATGATAATATTGGGTTGCCATGGAAACAATTGGGCCCTTGCAATAACATCACGGGGTGCAGCTGTCAGGTAAGTCAAAGCTCCTGGCGATGATCACGAGGGCACAGCTTCTGTGCCTCTACGATCTGCATGACGTACCTATACATCATCAGTTAGGAACCCCTATATGACCATGATATGTCAAATGTTATGAAGAGGTTAAAGAATTTAGCATGCCTGATGTTTATTTCAAAATGATAAAGGATACACTTTTCCTATTCAACATTAAACTTTACTGAAGGACAATCCCATTGAAGGGAATTGGATAAAGCATGCTTCATCATAATACCTGCTATGACGTGTATTGCAAGAAAAAATGTAAAAACATATATAAGAATATTTATGAAGTATAATAGAGTACTAATATGAAGTGTAGCAGCCTCCTTCTTTTATATGGTTGTGACGACATGGACTCTCATGGGTTAAAGTTTCTTAAAATCCAGCCAGACAGCATGATAGATTGTCTATAGATGGGGGAGAAGTCCCTCATTGTTTTTACAAGACTCTTGTTGACTCAATGTAATTGTGTTGGCCACTGAAAGCTAGACGTATTGTTCTCCAGACATTTCCAGTAACCATTGTATTGTAGTTGTGTATTGATAATGTAATTACCTTAGTAGCCATTGTCTAGTCAGTGACTCCCAGTTTACATGTACACCCTCAGCCTTTCTAAGCACATCAATTAAATGAACATTGTCCATGCAGCTTGAAATTCCTCCAATGGGAGAAGCAATCTTGTCCAACCAATCGATGAGGACGCAGTGTATCCAGGGGTTGTTGATGGTTGATAGATTCAGTCTAAGCTCTTTGGAGCTGACTGGAGGATCAGGACATCTTATGGCTTCAATCTAGGGACTCCGGATCCGGTTGGAGACCATATCCACAGCCTAGGGATTTCGACTCCGGCTGCCAGGATTGTAACATCAAACCAGGACTACCTAAGGAGGACACGCAGGTTGGGACAGTTCAGTCACCTGTTACAGACTTTGCAGACCTCAGACAGCTTGGAACCTGTGAGGCATGGACATTCTAAATCCCTGGTGAGCCAGCGGAAGGGTGAGACTCTGTTACCTGTTACATTTGTGTGTTTTGCTGGTTATGTGTTATGTGCCGTTAATTGTTTGGGGATCCAATAAAGTCTAATTATTGTGGTTCCCTCATCCTGTGTTGTCTGAGTAGTGTTACGCCCACGGTTAGGGAGGCCGGCGTTCAGTTGGGATGAGCCCTGAGCCACGCTGTCTTTCTAAAGGCGGCGGGTTTTAGTGGACGAGAGCACCCACTGAGCCCCGTGTCTCCACAATGGTCTTGGATTTTTTTGCAGTGTTTTGAACCAAGAGTCTTTTAAGCCAGTTTATATTATAATTATTATCAATTTGCATTATCCCAAATCACCAATCCTGGAAACAGGCTGGTAGGGCAGGTGAGGCATTTGAGCTGTGTGTAGCTAGCAGGGGGGCACTATCAGACCACCTGATGCAGCAGTCCAAAGTGTCCCCCTGGCAGCTCCATTTCCCCCTCCCCTATCATAGTCAGCTGTTCTCTGTGCCAGCTGTTAGACTGGCAGCCAGCTCATAGAATGTGGAACTCGCCGTCTCCCAGTGATTTATTGTACTCTTGTAAGGGGTGGACGGACCCCTTACAAGGAGGCGTAGTTGTCCCCCCCTTAAGAAACCCCACGCTGGGGGTAGATAAAGCTGTTAATATTAATGTTAATGATAAATTGTCTTTTTACTGTATTAGTGGGTTTCTCCTAGTGGCCTGGTGGGACGGCTGTCCCCATAGAAACAGTGCAAGAGAGAGGTGGAGCCGGCAGCTTAGGGGAGGGAGAGAGAGTGCTGTAGGGAAGAAAGTTTGAGTTTGAGACAGTCGATTCTGGGACGGGGGAGCAAGAGCAACGGGGGCAGAGTGTGGGAGCTATGGTGGCAGCTAGCAAAAGAAAGGAGAAAGAAAGTGTCCTAGTCGGTGAAGCAGAGTTGTGTGGGTCAAATCTGTGGTAGCCGGAGCGGGAGCCCGGGTGAAGAAGGCTAGAAGTAGCCGGGCAAGGTTCCCTGAGAGGAGAAGACAGGAGCAGTTTTCCCCGGCAGGAATTGTGATTGCTTGTTACAAGATTCGTGCATTGAGCCTGTTGTGAAACTATGTGCAATAAAATGCCGTTTGGTTCAACTGATGCCCGCCTGCAGAATCTTCCTGCGTCTGTCAACGTGCTTCCTTCATCCACACTCTGCCCCACAAAACAATCCCCTGTCCCAATAGTGACGGCGGGGCCGGGGGTTAGCCTGTCTCCAAAAGGGGCCACGACTACAACCCCCGAGGCGCCCCCGGCACCCCGTTACACTCTTATCTTTCAGGCATCAGTATAATTTAAGCCCTGACCACTGGCAGTTACTGGTCAAGGTCAACATTAGCAGCGGCATCAGGTCATCTAATCATGCTGGTTACATCAGTCGCTGAGATCAAAGAGGTGGCAGAAGTATGGTGAAATAAGTGCTCCACCAAAGATTTATTCTGATTGGGGGAAATAATAATTATTATTATTATTATTAGTTGAGAACAAAGTTTGGGAAGTCAAAGGGGGATGGGTGTTGATACAGAATGAGGAGTGAAGGGAAGATGTGTACTAATACAGAATGAGGAGCAGGGCAGGGAGCCTGAGGACACAGTTTGGGAAGTGAAGGGGGACAGGTGCAAACTCAGTATGATGAGCAAGGGGAGATAGGTGTAGAGTCAGTATGGTGAGTGAGAAGAGGGGGCTAAGTATGGGAAGGACAGGGTAGTGTGGAGGGTATGTACCATAAGAGGGACAGTGTGAGGGTACTATTTTGTACAGGGCACACAGTGAGGAACAATCAAGGGCACAGCATAGGGGAGGAATTTTTATTCAAATCAATATAATCATGCTGTTTTTATTTTTAAGGGCATTGTGTAGGGATGTGCTGCAGAAGACTGGAGAAGATAGAAGTCTGCAGAGGCGAGCAGTGGGTGTATAAAGTCATCATGGCATCTGGACAAGATGAAGAAAAGAAAGAGAACAACAGAAATCAGAGACTTCATCTATTAGGTACCAGGATGTAAATTTTTTTTGTGATATAAACTAATTCTTCTCAGTAATGTAGTTTTGTATGGTCTGCAGTTTGATGCTGATTGATTAATAATAACTCCCATACTGAGAGTTGTTGGTTCACGCAATACAAAAGTATATGGGTCTGACCTGATATTATAGTTGATGTACCATGCAGTGCTGGTGGTTCTGGTGATGTGTTTCTGTAATGATGGGAGTTCTAGTAATGTCTTTCAATACTGATGGTGGTTCTGACGATATATTATTGTGCTGTTATTACTTCTGATCTCATACATATCTAAAAATCCGTAACTTGTTAGATTATGTTACATTGGCTATGCTAAAATACTGTGCCATCTGACAAGTTAAGGGTTTCTATTATTTATTTATGTTAGGAGCATTAAGGGGGTTGTCTAAGTTTTTGATGAAAGTCTGAAGTCATTCTATGTTACTGCTGACTTCTGAATTCTCACAGCGCGCATACTGCACACTGTCAGGATTCCCTGATGCTTACATGAGGTTACCTGCCATCTAGATATGTGTGGCCACTCGCATTACAAGTGAATTGGTTGAAGCCGGACATATTTACAACACCTGACAAAAATTATGGACTAACCTGGCTCGGAGGATGTTCATTCAGTTGTTTAATTTTGTTTAAAAAAAGCAGATCCCAGACATGGCACCAAACTAAAGTCATTTCAAACGGCAACTTTCTGGCTTTAAGAAACACTAAAAAAAAAATCATGAAAACATAATATGCTAGCCATTGACGGTTAATTTTCAAGACCAAACAGGGGGAAAATTATGGAATCACTCAATTATGAGGAAAAAATTATGGAATCACCCTGTAAATTTTCAATCCCAAAACTAACACCTGCATCAAATAAGATCTGCTTGTTAGTCTGCATCTGAAAAGGAGTGATCACACCTTGGAGAGCTGTTGCACCAAGCGGACTGACATGAATCATGGCTCCAACACGAGAGATGTCAATTGAAACAAAGGATAGGATTATCAAACTCTTAAAAGAGGGTGAATCCTCATGCAATGTTGCAAAAGATGTTGGTTGTTCACAGTCAGCTGTGTCTAAAATCTGGACCAAATACAAACAACATGGGAAGGTTGTTAAAGGCAAACATACTGGTAGACCAAGGAAGACATCAAAGTGTGAAGACAGGAAACTTAAAGCAATATGTCTCCAAAACAGGAAATGCACAACAAAAAAATGAGAAACGAATGGGAGGAAACTGGAGTCAATGTCTGTGACCGAACTGTAAGATATCAACTAAAGGAAATGGGATTTACATACAGAAAAGCTAAACAATAAAAAGATGACTGCCTGAAAATGTAAATTGTCATGTAAATTTCCACAATCATTGATGATATGGGGCTGCATGTCAGGAAAAAAGCACTGGGGAGATGGCTGTCATTACATCTTCAATAAATGCCCAAGTTTACACTGAAATTTTTGTCAATTTTCTTATTTCATCAATTTAAAGGATATTTGGGGATGATGAAATCATTTATCAAGATTATAATGCATCCCGCCATAGAACAAAAACTGTGAAAACATTCTTTGAAAGAAGACACATATGGTCAAAGTCATGGCCTGCAAATAGTCCGGATCTCAATCCAATTGAAAATTTTTGGTGGAAGTTGAAGAGTTGAAGAAAATGGTCCATGACAAGACTCCAACCTGCAAAGCTGATTGGGTAACAGTAATCAGAGAAAGTTAGAGCCAGATTGATGAAGAGCACTGTTTGTCACTCATTAAGTCCATGCCTCAGAGGCTGCAAGCTGTTATAAAAGCCAGAGGTGATACAACAAAATACTAGTAATGTATTGGAGTGTTCTTTTGTTTGTTTGTTTTTCATGATTCCATAATTTTTTCCTCATAATTGAGTGATTCCATAATTTTTCCCCGTTTGGTCTTGAAAAGTGACCATTACTGGCTAGCACATTATGTTTTCATGATTTTTTTTTAGTGTTTCTTAAAGCCAGAACGTTGCCATTTGAAATGACTTTAGTGTTGTGCCATGTCTGATCTGCTTTTTTTTAAACAAAAGTAAACCACTGAATGAACATCCTCAGAGCCAGGTGAGTCCATCATTTTTGCCAGGGGTTGTAGTTGGAATGTATACAAAAGTGTACAAATCACATTCTTGCGCTCGCATGACTTTCCACTCTTGCTGCTGGCATTAGAGAATATGAAAAGTGTACAGTACACGCTCTGTGAGAATTTACAAGTCTTCAGTCATCTAAAATGACTGCAGGCTTTTATCGCAAACCTGAACAAGCATTTAATTAGAAAATTAAGCACTGCAGCATGCCAATTCTAATGTTGTGTAATATACTCACTGTTAGGGTCCAGCACAGCTGACTGGTTCCAGCAGCCATCTTACAGCCACTCCATTCCTATGCGATTTTCATACTTATGGTCACGTGACATCTAGCTGTTTTTTTTGCTTCTCTCAATGAAACACAAGATATAATTTCCCACTAAGCATTGAGGAAATTATGAAGAGCAGCTTGTTGACACATGGCTAATAGGTACTTTGCACATTGCGACATGGCTAGCATCGGCTAGCGATGCCGAGTGTGATAGTGTCGCGAGCGGGGAGGGGACGCTGCGCTCACCCACTGCTCGGGTCCGGCTGCTGCTGCTTTGCTTGCTGCTCGGTGGTGGCTCGAGCGGTAGGCCAGATCCCGGGGACTCGAGCGGCGCTCCTCGCCCATGAGTGAAAAGGGGAATGGTTTGGGGGATTTATTGTCCGTGACGCCACCCACGGTTGTGGTGAGGTTGTGACACCACCTCTTCTCTGGACGGGGATCCCGGGAGCGATGACAGGGAGCAGCTTTGATGTTGTTTTTCCCCTCCGTGGGTAGGGGGGTTGGTTGTCCCGGGGCCTGGTGAGGGAGGGATGGCAGGCAGGTTACGGGGCTTGGTGAGGTGCAGGGTCACGGGGGCAGCGCGGTGCCGCACTGCACAGTGGTACTCACTCAGCCAATGATGAATACAAAGTCTCCGGTAACACAAACGGCTGGATGGACGGGTCCCACAGATGGCTGCGGTGGTTCTTCTCCCGGTAGGTTGGCGGTGACTGCCTTTCCCTGCACCTGTGTTATGTTCTCGGTTCTGGTGGCTTCCCACCGGTAACCCGCTCCCCAGCTTGGATGGAGGCTGAGGGAGCCCCCTTTGCCCACAGGCTCTGGCCCTGAGAACTGTAGCCCTGGCGGTGACTGTATTTCCCTTCACGGTTTGAGCTGTTGCCTTCAATCGGGTCTTGACTGCTGGGAAACCCCGGAGGTTCCCTTCGCTAACGGATTTGACCGGTTTTACGGCGACTCCTAGCCTGGTCGGGGTCCGTAGGCCCTGCCGAATGGTGCTGGCTTCTCTTCGCTCCCCGATCTGGTACCGGCGGGCCACCGCCCGTCCCCGGTCCTTACGGTTCACGTCAATCAGCCCCTCCTGCAGACGGTCACCACCGTCTGCCAACGTTGCTGTATGTGCCCGGGCCACGCACCCGAACACGGTCAGTTTCCTCCACTACCACTTCACTCTTCCACCTCATAACTGAACTCTACTCTACTCTGACTTCCTTTTCCCACCTCCAGGACTGTGAACTCCTCGGGGGGTGGGGCCAACTGCCTGGCTCCACCCCCTGGTGTGGACATCAGCCCCTGGAGGGAGGCAACAAGGATTTTTGTTTGACCTAGATGTGCCTAGCCGGGGTGTGGGGTGTGTTGTTGTAGTACCTGTAATGTCCTGGCTTGTCCAGGGCACCACAATAGTACCCGCCCCCGTCGCAAATGCAATATCTTTTGATAGCTGATGTAGTGAATATTATCGCTACGGAAGCTTCACACGCACTTACCTGCCCTGCGATGTTGCTCTGGCCAGCGACCCGCCTCCTTCCTAAGGGGGCGGGTCATGCGGCGTCATAGCGACATCACACGGCAGGCGGCCAATAGAAGCGGAGGGGAAGAAATGAGTGGGACGTAAACATCCCGCCCACCTCCTTCCTTCCGCATTGCCGGTAGATGCAGGTAAGGAGATGTTCCTCGCTCCTGCGGCTTCATACACAGCGATGTGTGCTGCCGCAGGATCGAGGAACAACATCGTATCTCCTATTGGTGCGACATTATGAAAATGACCGACACTACACAGATCACCGATTTTCGACGCTTCTGCGATCGTTTATCGGCGCATCTAGGCTTTACACGTTGCAACGTCGTTACCGGCGCCAGATGTGCGTCACTTTCGATTTGACCCCGACGATATCGCAGTAGCGATGTCGCAGCGTGCAAAGTACTCCTAAGTGTGCAAATCACATATGAATGAGAGATTACATGACAGCTACTCAAACCGCATGTGGGGAGAACGCCAAATATACTTCTTGCCCCATGTGCTGGAAAACCTAGCCTCTGCAACACATGAAGGTAAATCTTTTACTTCTAAATTAATTATTGCATATGTAAAATGGGGCTATATTGGTTATTTAACAAGTCTATTTCCTGTAGGACCTTTTCTACAGCGAAGGGAAAATTTAATGCAAATGTATCATAAAATAATAAATGCTGATATTCATTTCTTATGATATTGGAAATCTGGATAACACCAGAGAGAGTAAAGACAAGGGCAAGATTTCATATTAGTCATCTGATTACAAGACCTTTGCCTAACGCTGTTTTTACTTATGAACTCAAGTTCTCAATTAATTTCCTGCGGCTGACTGCTAACTTTTATGGACACATTTCTAAATATCGACAGCATCATTTAGAGTATTTCTTTTTAGAACCTGAAAAGTAGATTGTAATATTCAGCGGATTAATTCAGCATTGAAAATGTCACCAGTTTTCTAAGTAAAAATATATTTCTAAAGCTGGTATTATCATGAATGTCTCACCAGATGTTGGTAAAAAAACATCAAATCTACGCAGAGAAAGAAATCAAACCATAGCTGTCCATAAATTTAGTGATGTGTGATAATGAGGAATGATACAGGGAATAAGTATTGAACGCACGCGTACTGAAATGTATTTACTTTTATGTACATAAGCATTTGTTTGTGATGACAGCTTCAAGATGGCCCCTGAATGAAGAAACTAGTCGCATGCATTGTTGAGGTGTGATTTGGCCTATTCTTCAACACAAACACTATTCAGATCTTGAAGGTTTCTTGGGCTCCTTCTCTGATCCCAGAGATTTAGGCCAGGTAATTAGCTGTGCCATGATATCAGTTTTATTATCTTGCTCTGAAACCAATTCAGAATTTCCTTGGTTGAGTGATTAGGCTCATTGTCTTGCTGAAATGTCCACCCTCATTTCATATTTATCATTTTGGTAGATGGCAGCAGATTTTTATTAAGAATGTCTCTGTACATTTCTTCATTAATACCTCCTTAAAATATGAAGTTTTCTAATGGATGTGCCAATTATGGGGAGACTGCAGGTTTGTACTTTTAGTCTAGGAAGGGCCAAATAGCCATGGCCCTTCCCACCCTGATAATAATAGCACCCATCTGGCTTCTTTACATTGACTGGTTATCAAAAATGGGGGGCACCATTTTTTTAAATGATCTATTTAAAGAATTTAAAAAAACAGTGTGGTATTCCCTCTATTTATGATAATCAGCCCCAGAAAAAGCACACGGCTGGGTTTTCAACTCATAGTTGTCTTGTTTTTGCCAGGCTGGTTATCAAAAATATGGTAGGAGCGCACGCCATTTTTTAAAATGATTTATTTAATTATTTTTACACTTCCATACAACAAACTGGTCTGCAACCAATCACAGACACTGACAAAGATGGATGGGTGCATGTACAAGCCTGCAGTCTCCCCATAATTGCCACATCCATTAGAAAACTCTGCTGCCCGACTGATCCACCTCTCTCCTCAATACCACCCTGATTCTCCCCTCTGCATGTCCCTCCACTGACTTCCAATCTTCCACCATATCCAATTCAAACTACTAACACTGACCTACAAAGCTGTGCATAATCTTTCTCCTCCGTATATCTCCGAACTACTCTCCCACTACACTCCAACACGTCACCTCCGGTCCTCCCAAGATCTCCTTCTCTCCTCCTCTCTCATTCGCTCCTCACGCAACCGACTCCAAGACTTCTCTCGAGCATCCCCAGTCTCCTGGAACTCGCTGCCTCAACACGTCAGACTATCCCCTACCCTTGCAAACTTCAAACGGAACCTGAAAACCCACCTGTTCAGCAATGCCTACAATCTACAATGAACTCACTGCCGCCCGACTACCGTGCGAAACTGCTGCCCGACCACCGTGCGGAGCTGCCGCCCGACCACCGTGCGGAGCTGCTGCCCGACCACCATGCGGAGCTGCAGCCCGACCACCGTGCGGAGCTGCCGCCTTACCTACACCCCACCTATTGTCTCCTCCCCATAATCTTATAGAATGTAAGCCCGCAAGGTTCGAGTCAAGTTCAGTTCCTGAACCGAAATTTCTTTTTCAGTTCATGCAGATTCAGTGAACGCGAGTATCCTCGGGTCCGCTCATCTCTAGTCCCAACCTCCAGAGAGCCAATCTAGGCTTAGAGAGGAATTGCATGGGAGCAGTGACCGCTTCACCCAGAGTATATGGCTGGCTCTGCAGTATCTCAAAACACAGATCTGCCACCTCCAGAGGCAGATTTTGCAGCTGCCTCAACCAAGCAGCAACTGGGTCTATCATAGACCCAAAATAAGGGGCCAGTGACTATGTTACGCTCTGCTAAGGAGCCAAACGGCGCATGGCGAGACAGATAAGAAGGGAATACTGCCACTAGGGATAAGCAGGTAGGTCAACCCCTGACACTTACCCTAAGCAACCCTGAGCTCCATGACGTCCCTAGACGGGTTCTTTTACCCCGAGCGGCAATCACGTTCTTGTCCCTGTTTCACCTTGAGCACGGCCCTGACTAGTGTGCAGGGCAGCAGGAACACTAGTCCTGCTCTATGATAAAGAGACAAAGGGAGTAAGACAGGGAAAGGTAAAAAAAAACTTCAAGAAAACTATCTCCAGAGATGCGTCCAAATTGACTTTTCTTCTCCCCGGCTCACACCTCCACACCGATACCAAAGTATAGCAGGCTATCACTGGCAATTACTCAAACTAAGAGGTGAGTATTTATACCAGAGGGGAAAGGGGAGTGGATAAAACAGAAGAGATAAGATAAGCCAGGTTGGAAAGCCTTAAGAGGCAAAAGAACAGCTTTTACCCTTGAAGCACCAGCACAAGTGAAATCTTCACAGCTAGCAGGAAAGTAAAGCAGCTCCAACCAGCACAGGTGTACGTATAGCCACAAGCAGCAACCTTCTTGCACCCAGAATAGTTGAGGCCACCTTCAGTCATGGTAGCCCCATGATAGTTTACTAATTTTACCCATCATGAGATGTTTCTTTTGTGGCATTTTGGTAATGAGACACCTTTGTATAGGCTGTTATGCAGAGGGCACCCCTGTGAGACCTGAGCTGACCTTATGAGGTCCAGGTCACCACAGGGACGCATATTCAGCAGTGTGTGTGCCTGCAGGGGCTGCTCTCACAATCAATGGGGAACATTTGGTTCTCCATTGAATGTGCCAGCAGTATGGGATCGTAGTGGGCCCCCCTAATTGGATCACCGCGGACGAGGATTAGGGCTTTGACAGGGAAATAAATTAGAAAAGAGGGTGCTTCTTGTCTTTATTTATTGAATAATTTTCTCTTTTTATTTCTTTTCAGGTTTGCTTTTGGTGAATGTTGTGGGACGTCACCACGGATTATGGCGGATGTTTTTTTTTTTAATTAGAAAAATCAAATAAATTGGTGATCGAGGGCTGGAGTCGGGGGGTTTTTTGCTCAAATAAACTTTTTTATTCTCCTTTCAACTACTGGATTAGTTATGGGGGAATCTGCTAGACGCCAACCATTACTAATACCAGGGCTTGATGCCAGCTGGAGCTAGCATCAACCCCACAAATATTACCCTGTTTATGACCGCACCAGGGCAATAGGAAGAGCTGGGTCCAGCACCAGAATTGGCGCATCTAATAGATGCACCATTTCTGGGGTGGCTGCAGGCTCCTCTTGTTAGGCTGGCAAGGGCCAAAAAACCATGGTTCTTCCCACCCCAATAATATCAGCTTCCAGTTGTCTGCTGTACCATGGCTGGTTTTAATAAAACGGAGGGGACTAAACGTCTTTTTTTTTTTTTTTATCTAAAACTGTAAAAAATAAGCATACACCAGACAGCTGAGGGTCGCAGCCCGTAGCTACTGCTGTTCCGGTGTTGAATATGAAAATTGGGAGGAACCCCACGTTATTTTTTAATTTCAATTAAAAAATCAAAATGGTGTAAAACAGCTGCCTATATCTAGCTAGCTATCTCTATATCTATTGAGCTATTCTATTTGTTTTTTCTTTCTGTCTATTTTATGTTCTTTCATATATTCATTCTTCATATCTCTCTATCTATCTTATCTGTTCTACCTATCTTGTCTGTTCTATCTATCTGTCCATCCATCCAATCTGTTCTATCTATCTATCTATCTATTTTATCTGTTCTAGCTATTTATCTTTCTACATCAATCTATAATTTTTCAGGCTTTGCCCATCTTTTACAAATTAAGAAAACATTCATTTCAGTATCATACATTTTTTACTGGTACCAGTCTCATGGATGTCACACGTATGCAAACATGGACGTCACACGGACGACACAAGTATGACAAACGGATGTCACACAAATGACCATACCGGTACGTGTGGCTTGTACCTGTTTAAACATGGACATCTGAAAGGGGCCTAAGTGATATCTAATTTTACCAGTACTATGTGGCGCCCCTGTGGTTAGGTGCTACAGGTGAATACAGCACCTTAACATCAAGGTGCAGTGCTCTTTAGTCACAGATGAAAGAGAGAGGAAATGCAGAGTCTTATATTAGATTGAGTAACATTGACTCAGCAGCCCCTACCTTTATATTCCTGGGACTGTTTATATAGTAGTAATCAAAAAGAGAGATCCCGGCACTCATATGAAATTAGAGGGACAAGTAAAAATGCTGTAATTCTTTTATTTTGAATATTGACATTTCGGCTATTGCCTTTATCAAAATAGAAGCTGAATGTGAAAGAAACAGAAATGAATAAATCAGTACCATAATTTAGCCACATCATTACAGTATGTAAAAGAAGAAAATTTTATACCTATATGGTATATGCAATAGATGAACTTATTCTTCATGTGGAAAAACACATAAATTATCCTGTGTGAGAGATAACAAGAACCGGTCCATTAAAAAGAGGAAAAACAACATAACACAAATACTATAAAGAAGGTATGTACACACCTGTGCACACATATATATACATATATACAATCACCGAACAGGGATTATGCCAGCATATGACATAATGGTAAATAGCATAGTGTGATAATCCATGGAACAAGAAGACATGCATTAGGCAAGAGAAAAGAGACAAGAAAAATAAATAAGGCAGCATAGCAAAAATACCTGTAAGAATCAAGGCAAGGTGACAATATCCTAAGGATATGAGATATCGTGCCGCTAGGTGAGGAACTATAAATAACAAGAAACAAGGAAAAGATAAGGATACTGCGATTAAGGAACAAGCGCATGGCGAATGCTGCAGAGCAGCATGGTATTACCTGTGTCCAGGGTGATCAGCGGTGGAGTGTGGAAAGAAGAGATCGCGGTGAGGGTTTTTAAAGCAAAGGAGGTGGAACTAACAAGGTAATTTCCGGATGGTGGAACGCACCGTGAAACGCAGGGTGCGCGTGCGCAATTAACAGGAAGGTACGCGCATGTGCAGTGAGGAACATGAGAGAAACAGTGTAAAAGAGCCCAGGACTTCCATGGAGACGGCGGTAAACATCAACGTGTCTACAGGAGAAGGGGAAAAGGAGAAAATAATGAGAAGAATGGACATATAGTGACGAGAATAACAATAGAAATACATGCTTATGGGAAACTATATATATAAAGGGAAAAGCCACAACAAGTTAGAAAAAAATCTATACAAAGCCAGGAAGAGTAATAGGCCAAACATTACCGGCAAGGAATATGAAAATTATTAAATAAATACCAAATATAGTATAGGAAATAGGATAAGGCGGACCTCAAATCTCCATGTTTAATGATACTCATATTCCCTATTGAGTCCATGGGGAGACAGAGTGTTAAGTGTATGGATCCAATAGGATTCCCTGTTTTTGAGAATCTTAACCCTGTCACCCCCACGTCTCAACGGGGGAACGTGTTCTAAAACCTGGAAACGGAGTTGGGATATGGTATGACCGCACTGGATAAAGTGATGGGGGATAGGTAACATGGATAGCTTACATCTAATTGTAGACTTGTGTTTTCCTATGCGGTCTCGGACATGCTGGGTGGTCTCCCCAACATATCCGAGACCGCACGGACACTTGATTAAATAAACCACGTAATGGACCGGTTCTTGTTATCTCTCACACAGGATAATTTATGTGTTTTTCCACATGAAGAATAGGTTTATCTATTGCATATACCATATAGGTATAAAATTTTCTTCTTTTACATACTGTAATGATGTGGCTAAATTATGGTACTGATTTATTCATTTCTGTTTCTTTCACATTCAGCATCTATTTTGATAAAGGCAATAGCCGAAACGTCAATATTCAAAATAAAAGATTTACAGCATTTTTACTTGTCCCTCTAATTTCATATGAGTGCCGGGATCTCTCTTTTTGATTATTGCTACTGGTTTCCCTGAGCACCTCGCAGTGAGCCAGACCATCTCTTAAGACTTGTTTATATAGTAGGTCCATAGGCGGGTGGAGCCTAGCTGAGCGTGAGACACGACGTGGTTGACAGGACGACTGAGTGACAGTTAGTCAGTTAACAGTCAGTCAGAAAGGAGTGACAAGAAGAGACGAGAGTAAATTGATGACTGAAAGAAGGGCTAGAAATAACATAGGCCCAACGTCCTGAGCGAGGGTACCCCAAAAGAAAAGAAAGACACATGAAAAGGGGTAATCCAGACGGAAAGGGGATGTTTTAGGTCTGGCGAGAGCCGGCTGAAGAGTTCAGGTTCACACCGGTATAACAGAACCGAGGAGGTTTGTCAGGTTTATCCCCAAACCATTGACCGTTAATCTGGGATCCTAAATAAGAGGAGTCCCGGTACCCATCAAGAGTCTGACTACTAACCCCAAGCCAAGTTCACGACGCTGTTGCGGGATAGATAAAGAAATTGTGCAGCATCAGACTCCTGGGAAAACCAGTGACTAGACTAACGAGTGGGTTAAAGAGGGAGTCACAAAGCCCTCAGAGCAGGGACCGAGAAACAGACAAGGAAAGGTTACCTCAGAGAGAGACTATGTCATTAAATCTCCTTCAAAACTTGTGACCATTGGCCTTCTGGTAACCGAACTGTTTCTGCTGTGAACTGTGCAAAACAAACCAGATGCTAGTAAAAAGGACTTGCTTGAACTGATGTGATTCGGTGTGTCGTTGCTCCGCCGTTCGACAGGACCCTGCGACATCAGAGAAGAAGGCAGCCATCACGCGCTATGCATCATCATTCTCCCCCTGTGCCTGCGCGGTGACGTTACTCCCATGCGACTGCTGTGCTGAGTGCACAGAGCGCAGGACGGGAGGACACCGACCACAGCACCAGGAGAACGAGGAGAGGGGAGAACGAGCAGATGTGGAAGAGGAAAGTGGTGAGGACAGAGAAGCAGCTGGGGAACGAGGAGAGAGGTGAGGACAGCAGCGATGGAAGGAAGAGAGAGGGTGAGCACTTGTTGTTTTATTGTTTAATATAAGTTAGTGAGTACACGGTGGAGGCCTGGAGAGGCTGTATTATACATGGAGGCCTGGAGAGGCTGCATTATACATGGAGGCCTGGAGAGGCTGTATTATACATGGAGGCCTGGCGAGTCTGCATTATACATGGAGGCCTGGGGAGGCTGCATTATAAATGGAGGCCTGGGTAGGTTGGCTGCTATATTAAACATGGAGGCCTGGAGAGGCTGGCTCCTATAATATACATGGAGGCATAAAGAGGCTGGCTGCTATATTATACATGAAGTCCTGGAGAGGCTGGCTGCATTATACATGGAAGCCTGGGGATGCTGCACTATACATGGAGGCCTGGGGAGGCTGGCTGCTATATTATACATGGAGGCCTGGAGAGCCTGGCTGCTATATTAAACATGGAGGCCTGGGGAGGCTGCCTGTATTATTATAGATGGAGGTCTAGAGAGGCTGGCTGCTATATTATACATGGAGGCCTGGGGAGGATGGGTGCATTGTTATACATGGAGGTCTGGAAAGGCTGCATTATACATGGAGGTCTGGGGAGGCTGCATTATACATGGAAGCCTGGAGATACTGCATTATACATGGAGGCCTGGAGATACTGCATAATGTATAATGATACATGGAGGCCTGGGGAGGCTGCATTATACATGGAGGCCTGGGTAGGCTGGCTGCTATATTATACATGGAGGCCTGGAGAGGCTGGCTGCTATATTAAACATGGAGGCCTGGAGAGGCTGGCTGCTATATTATACATGGAGGCCTGGGGAGGCTGGCTGCTATATTATACATGGAGGCTTGGAGAGGCTGGCTGCTATATTAAACATTGAGGCCTGGGGAGGCTGGCTGTATTATTATAGATGGAGGTCTGGAGAGGCTGGCTGCTATATTATACTGGGTGCATTGTTATACATGGAGGCCTGGAGAGGTTGCATTCTACATGGAGGTCTGGGGAGGCTGCATTATTATACATGGAGGCCTGGAGAGGCTGCATTAGACATGGAGGTCTGTGGAGGCTGCAGTATTTTACATGGAGGCATGGAGAGGCTGCATTATACACGGAGGCCTGGAGAGGCTGCATTATACATGGAGGCCTGGAGATACTGCATTATACATGGAGGCCTGGAGATACTGCATTATACATGGAGGCCTGGGGAGGCTGCATTATACATGGAGGCCTGGGGAGGCTGGCTGCTATATTATACATGGGGGCCTGGAGAGGCTGGCTGCTACATTATACATAGAGTCCTGGAGAGGCTGGCTGCATTATTATATATGGAGGTCTGGGGGGCTGCATAATACAATATGAAGGACACCTTATACATGGAATACAGGGGTGCATTATGCATGGAGGAGTATGGGGCTGCATAATACAATATGAAGTTTTATGGGGTTGCGTTATAATACATATAGGACTATGGGGGCTACATTATAATATATGGAGGACTATGGAGCCTGCCTTATAGGTAGGCTTTACAAAAAGTGTTAAAAAAAATGCAAAAACTCAGTACAGCCGCTCCTAGCAAGTACACTGTTTTTTATTTCACATTTCTCTTCTGTGGATTGCTGCTGCTTTCTAGTGCATTAAGAATTAATAAATAAGGCATCATTTTAATTCAAATGCAGCAGAAAAATACCATGTATACCATAAAACTGATAAATCAAAGTTAGTCTATGGAGGTGCATTATATGACTATGTAGGTGCATTATATGACATTGGGAACAATGTGGTGCAGTATAATATATGGAGGACTATGGGGTGAATTATAATACATAGAGAAGTATGAGAAATTCATGATTATAATTGAAGGGCTACTTTATACATGGAGAATTATGGGGGTGCATTATAATATATGGAGGACTATGTGCTGCAGTATTATATATTGAGTACTATGGGGTTAATTATAATACATGGAGGACTATGGAGGTGCATTCTAATGCATGAAGGGTTTTGTGGGACCCTTTATACTATATGGAAGGCTATGTGGGGGCATTTATTGTATTTGGAAAACTGTATACAAGGGGGGACAAAGATACAAGCAGGGGATGGGAACGTTTTGTGCTGAGGGAAAAAGGCTCTTTCCCTCAGCACCCAGCTTTCTCTTGCTCTGATATGGGAAAGCTGGGTGCTGAGGGAAAGATGTATAGCAGAGCATGGGGAAGCTGGGTGCAGAGGACAAGATGGATATCAGAACATAGGAAAGCTGGGTGCTGATAGAGGGATTTCAGATCATGGAAAATCTGGGTGCTGTGGGTAAGAGCCAAGTGTCAGCGTGATTATCACGTACCCCAAGTATCAGTGTCCTTATCCCGTGCCCCAAGTGTCGGTGTACGTGGAGGGGGGGCCCAGGTCTGAACTTTGCACCGGGGCCCATCAAACTCTAGTTACGCCACTGTAGGCAACATATACCGACTCTGCAGGAGAGCATGGCAGAACAATACAGAATGTTCTGCACAACAGAATTGTGACAGGATCTATGTGTTGAATGCTGTAGTGCATTAAATATGACAGAAAATTCCTCTAACAACCATTTTTAACCTCCTTGATAGCAGACAAGACGTGTAAGTGTGTGTATTTCTGCATATAACGCTCATACTTTATACTGAGTGAATCAAGGTATTTTACATTTTTGTTTCTGTTTTCTCATCATTTGCATATCATTAACATGCCTATCAATCCCATCAGTTTTCATAATTATACGACATCTCCCTCTCTTACCAGCAATTTGATATGCATTGAAAAAATTGGACACAAATAGAATTGCCCCTGACAAATTCAAGAGAATCTGGTAAATCCAATTTAGTTATCTCTGTTATTTACTTTAGTAATATCTGTAATTTAATGTATCTCAACACCTGCAATCCTCTTTATAGAGACATGGCTTTGGGCAGTGGCTGGGTATGTGTGTCTGGTGCTGTCTTACCTTCCAATTAAAGATGATTGAATTTTTTAAATTGACAAGTTTCATGAATTAATAAAAAATATTAAAGTTATATTTGCGGATTTTGGGAAACTTTATTTTGTATTTAAATAAAACAAACAATTATTGCTTTACAAAAAGTGTTAAAAAAATGCAAAAACTCAGTACAGCCGCTCCTAGCAAGTACACTGTTTTTTATTTCACATTTCTTTTCTGTGGATTGCTGCTGCTTTCTAGTGCATTAAGAATTAATAAATAAGGCATCATTTTAATTCAAATGCAGCAGAAAAATACCATGTATACCATAAAACTGATAAATCAAAGTTAGTCTGGCCCTGCTGCTGACACGTCTGCTAGCTCTCTTTTTTCCCTATCAATTAAATCTATGTCTTTCACAGACTAGTACATACATTTTTTTTCAGTGCTGCACAACTACAATGGTACACTTATCTTCTTCAGTGCTGTACATATTTCTGTCTGGAGTATTCTATGGCTTTCTCTCACTATTTCTATTGCTGAAAAATGTAAGCTCTGACATACTTTCATAATCCTAAAATTACACTAAAGTGGCTGCTGCATTCCCTGCACGGACATTTGTACAGGCTATGATAATCACTCCTATTTGGCTGCTTTGTACAATGTGATGTAATAGTGATGGCACTAAAATGCTCAGGTTACTCAAGCCGAGTGGGTCAGATATTCTGAAAGGGCTCAACTCGAGTAACGAGTATAATGGAAGTCAATGATTGGCAGGGGACTTCAACTCTCCGCCCAGATACAGCCAACCATAGACAAAGCATTCGCATAGGAGGGAGGGTTTTTTCTTTTTGGACACAGTAGATCCACAAATATTGTTTTGACGCCCAGTGAGAACCATTCAAAGACTGCAAAAGGCTCATTGTTTCATGGACGCAAAATTGGAGCACCCACGATACTCAGCTGGACAGCGTGAGTACCCAAGCACCCCGATGCTCGATAAAGTATTGAGCAGTGCCGATCAGCTCACCCATTATTAGTAATAGAATTATGCTGTCTTACATTAGTCATATGAGTCTTCTATGGCTGATGCAATTTTCTTCAATGAGTAAATGACCATGAGGAAATGTTTGAGCAGGTTGCACAAATCAGAACACAAATTGTTGAAATTTGAATGGATCCATAAATTTCATAAAATTCATCACGACTAGAGCTGATCGAACTCCCCAAAAACCATGACCGGCGGATCACTGCCAGATTAAAAAATAAGTCCGATCCGCTCCGGAATCTGGTGCCCATATAAGTCAATGGGCACCAGAATCTGGAGATTAAAAACGTCTGTGGAGGGGATAGCGGGTTAGGAGCGAGCGCGGCATACTCACCGAGGCAGTGTCATGGCGGCAAACTCCTTCCAGGTCACGCTTTTACCTTCCGGAGCCAACAATTCAATATTCACTACTTTGCTCGCCCACCGGCGTGTGTAATTGGTTGCAGTTAGACGCGCCCCCACCCTGAGTGTCAGCTGACTGCAACCTATCACAGGCGGCAGGATGGCCAGTGGGCGGGGAAAGCAGTGCAAGTGTCTGCAGGTCAGTATCGTGGTAAAAAATAAACAAATAAACAAAACAATCAGCAGCACAGATATAGCCTGCGGCGGCAGCCCCAGCTGTCGAGCTGTATCTGTGCTGTGTGTCCAGCGCCCACAGTGACACGTGCAAGGCTTTGCCGGGTGATGCCATGGCAGACTCTCGCGAGTCCCTCGCAAGTGTGATTTCGGTCTAAGAGAAACCGCATGTGACTTTTTTTTATTTAAATAAATAATAAAAAAAAAACGACGTGCGGTCCCCTCAAGTTTTCATCCCCAGCCAAGATAACGCCGGCTTGGGGCTGGTATTCTCAGCCCGCAGTTGCCCGGTATTGCAGCAGCTATTAGATGTGACAATCCTGGTGCGATACCAGCTCTTCCCGGTGGCTTGATGCGGTGCCAATCAGGGTAATAAGGGGTTAATAGCAGCGCACAGCTGCTATTAAGCTCTAGGTTTGTGATGGCAAAGGTGTCTATGAGATACCTGCATCACACTAACCTGTAAATTACAGTAAATAAATACACACACACACAGAAAAAAATCCTTTATTTGGAATAAAGTACAAAACTCACTCTCTTTATTAACCCCCAAACCCTGCAGCTGCGGCATAATCCACACGAGGTCCCATGATGACACATGCAGCTCTGCTACATCTCAGAGCGAGCAGCCATAGAGAAGACTGCCAGCTCTGAGTGTAGCCTATTACTGAGTTGCGATGAGCGATGACTGCAGGCAAATCCTATCACAGGCTGGGGGGCGCGTCAGTCTGCAACCAATCGCAGATGAGAGGACGGCTGGTGGGCAGGGAATACACAAAAACACAGAAAGCTGTGTGTATGCGATGCACAGTACAGGAAGTGAATGCGCAACCCGGAAGCAGTGTGCCGCCATGACACCGAGTCTCGGTAAGTATGAAACTCTCACTTATTTCTTCTTTAGTTTATTTTCACTTTAATTCCTGAATCCGGATTGTGCACCCAGAATCCCGCGCCCGGGTCCCGCACCCAGATTGCAATGAAACCGCGCGGATCCGGACTATTACAGTCCGGATCCGCTCAGCACTATTCACGACCTTGATTTACGTAAAGTCAATTTGCTCATCTCAATTTTCAACTAGATCGACCTATACTAAAAATATTCTTTAAAAATGTACTAAATACAGCAGTACAGATGTTTTCTTTAAGGACCAAGTCAAAATAGTGTCTAACATTTGCCAAGGGCAAAATTTATCTGTTGTGTTTTACCGTGTGTGCATTCTCACTGGAACTCAAGAAAGAGTACAATAGGTTTTCTATATATGAAAGCATTTCAAGAGAAGATACTATTGGAAAATGGAGATGAAATAAGCACCATATGGAAGGTTCCTAGCAGAATTAGAGTTAGGATGGAGAACCTGCGCCCAGAAATCCAGACGGCAATGAAGCCAGCCAGGACAGATTGGCCAAGTATTCACTGCCCATATCATTTAGCAGCATAATAGGAATTGAATGTTTGATTGATAGGTTCAGTGCTACAGTTAGGACACTTTAAGTGCCATAATCCTTTTCACAATGCTTTGAGGACCATTATAAAAAGTCAACCAACATATAGTGATTATATGTATCTTGGGTTTAGTATGGCGTAAGGTGGCCATTAGAGCTTACGTCAAATCTGTTATTTTAAAAGTGAGCCTGCATTGTAGCAAAACAATAGCTTGGTCTGCCAACACTGCACACTACCACACCAGGAAACTAAGCATTTGGCTATTGTGGTTGGTGCCAAGTTAGTACAAGACAGTAAAGAGATCAGAAATTGGGTGTTTATCAGATAAATATCAAATAAAACTACGTTAAATGAGATGTTCAATGCAGAGGATAAGTAGAAATATCGTGGAAAGCAGAGCAGTGACTCAGTTATCAGTGGGAAACATGCCTTGTTGGTGTGGCGCCCACTAATTAGGACTGTAATTAGTGAGTGACAGCAATGGCACATACAAATAATTTTTGGGTCACTGCTTAAGCTTGGACTAAAATAGAGCAATGTGATGCAGGGATCCAAAGACTAAAGCAGGTGCCAGTTATCATACTGTAACTGGGCAAGCATCTAATGTTTAGCACAAAATGGAAATGGTTTATTTAAAGGACTAAAAATCTTTTATGGATAAAGGGTTACATTTCTAATGTAAAGTACTATGCAAAAGTTTTATGAAGGTGAAGAAAAAATGCCGTAATGTAAGAATGCTTTAAAAAAAAAAAAAAAATAGAGATGTTAATAACTTATTTTTATCAATTAAAGAAATTCCGTCAGCAGGTTTTTGGTTAGGAGTCACAAAGGTGAGGACGTACTCTCGACTGCTGGCTTGATTGTCTTTACAAAAATCACACTGGCTGTGACTCAGCCTGCTGAACGCCTTTTCTTCTTCCTCCTGGGCAGAATACTACTCAGACAACACAGGGTGGGGTTACAACACTTCAGTAAGACTTTACTGGGTTACAAACATACAACAATATATAGTATATTCCCAGTAAGAACAAAAGATGGTGCAAGTCAGAGTCTCAACCGTCTGCTGGCTCGCCAGAAATTATGACCTTCACATCTTCGGGCCATTCAGTGTCACCACCCCAACCTTTTGGTGGTCACCCACTGAGAGAAGAAAGCTTAGAAAGCTACCCAAGCACAGCGAGGTATGTGGCTAGGTGACCAGATTGTTCCAACTTGGGTTCTCCAAACAAATTTTTGGGCTCAGTGCTGAGTAGTGTAGCAGTTTTGTAATTTACTAGCTTGAACCATGGTCCCTAGGCTGAATTCCTGTAGAATCACACCAGTGAAAGGAACAGGCCCCTTTTTATATCCCTCAGCTCCCATTGCAGGGCATTGTGTGCCACATGAGTTGGATATAAACATGGCTCTTTCCTCTTTGCTTGCTTATTTAATTAGACTATCATTGTATTCCAAATGCCCGTGACGCACAACCGACGGGGACGGGTACGCTCGCTAGTGATATCAGTACCGATATCGCAGCGTGTAAAGTACCCTTTAGTCTTCTGCTCCTTCTGCTCAGTTGTGCTGGTTGGTTTCTTGTAAAATATCTGTGTTCTGGGAATTGATCTTTTGCTGCCTGACCATTGACTTTGTTTGACCATACTTTTGTCTTATCCTTTTGCTCTGATCCACTACCCTCCAGGTATTCTGACGCTGGACCGTGACCTCTTGGTACCTGACCCCAGAACGTTTGACTATCCTGCCTCATAACTTGCCCGTGTAGTGACTAGCTTCATAGTATGTCTAGCATAATTAAGAATAGTTCATCCTGCAAAAGTGTCCAAATTTTACTAACTGATGCTGAGTCGTCAAATTTCTTCCCCTTCTTAATTCGTCCCAGAGACTGCTGGATACTTGTGTATCTGTACACTGTTGATGAGGCTGACAGATGTGATAGGCTTCCAATCATCCTTCTTCACTTGTCAGGACAGTCTATTGGCATTTCCATGATCTTTGTCCTTTTTATATGAGACAGAAAAATTATAGCACTGTAAGGCCAGACTCCATCTGATAAAATGTCTGTTGTCCCCGGCAATCCAATTTACCTAATTTAAGGGATCGTGGCTAGTTAGGACCATGGACTTCTTGCCGTAGAGGTATGGCTGGATTTTTTTCAAGGCCTAGACTATGGCCAGGCATTCTTTTTTTATTGTGGCTTATGACCTCTTCCGCTCCTACAGCTTCGGGAGATTGGCTATCAGGTGTTACTGAACAATAGCCCCCACTTGGCTGAGTAGGGCTCCCAGTCCAGTATCCAATGCGGCTATTTGAACAATGAACTGGTGGCAGAAATTGGGAGCAGTCAGGACTGGGCTCTAGGCTAGCTGAATTTTCAGTAGGAGGTATTCGAACTCTCCTGCTTTGGGCCAGTTGAGATTGCTGGCATACTTTTGGTGGTGAGGTCAGTGAGAGGCTTGGCTACTTTACTGCAATTGGGGATAAACGTTTGAAAATAATTTGTGGTCCCTAAGAATTTTTTTGGTTGACTGGGCAGGGACAGTGGATAATGGCTTTTACTTTTGCAGGTTCTGGACATATGCACTCACTTCCCACTTGATGTACTAGGTATACCACCTCGGTCATCCACTTCTGGCACTTGTCAAGTCGGATGGTGAGCTGTGCTTTGGCTAACCTTTGCAGTACCTTTGACATGTGCTTAAAAATGCTCTTTCCAGTTATTGGTGAAGATAACAATGTCATCCAAGTAAGCTTGGACATATCCCTGACATCCCTCTAGTAACTGGTCCGCTATACTTTGGAAGGTAGTGGGGGCATTCTTCTTCCGAAATGGCATACTGGAAAATGCATGCAAGCCAAAAGGGGTCCTGAATGCGGACTTCTCTTGCGTTTCTTTCATGAGTGGAATCTTTCAGTATCCCTTGCTTAGATATGAACCAGATCCCCTTAACCTGTCCAGTAGTTCATCCACCCAAGGAATGGGGAAGGCATTCATAACAATGATCTCATTCAACTATAGTCCACACAGAAGCAAGTACTCTTGTTCTTTTTCGGCACCAACACTACACTAGCAACCTATTGGAAATGGAAAGGAAATATGACCCTCCCGACCTATTCAACATCTCATCCAACTCGGCCTTCAGCATTGTCAAGCTGGAGATGCCACCCTATAGGTGGGTTGTGTGAGTGGAGTGGCTGCCCTTGTGTTCACATCATGGTGGACCAAGGGTGTTCAACCAGGCTACCTTATGAACAGACGTCTAAAAGTTTCAATCAAGTTTGTTAACATCTGCTTCTGTGATGGGCCTAGCCACTTCCTCAATGGAACATTCATTATGCCTTTTCCCCTTTTAGAGTCCACAAATAATCTGGGATCTGGTCCATATCTGGGTCATCTAAAGGGGGAAAACAAACTGCTAAGTTCCATTCCTTGTAACCTGTTAGTCTATTGACATGGTAGGTCCATTCACGGACACCTGCTTCATCCAGGGCCACAATGTAGTCATAATTTCCTGGTAATGATGAATGGACCAGCTCACATGGCTTGCAGCTTGTTTTTGTGTACCAGTACAAGTACTAGAACCTTCTACTAACAGACAAATTCTTGGAGTCTGGTAGTATGGTTGTAAAAACATTGTTGTTTTTTCTGAACTACCTCTAAATTTCTATGGGCTAAGGCCATGAGGTACCTCATCTTTACCCTAAACTTTTGAACATTATCCAGAAGGGAACCTCTTCTATGGAGAAGGTGCCCTCCCAACTTTCTCGCACCAGCTCCAAAGGCCTTCCTACTTTTCTACAGTACAGCAATTCAAATGAGGAGAGCCCGATAAGAATCCTGAGGCACCTCATGGTAGGCGAAAGGATCTGTTCCAGGATTTTATTCATGTGTCCCTCCTTTGACTCCCCATACTGGCTAATGAGCTGTTGGAGCAATTCAGTAGAGTGCTCACAACCCGTTAGTTTCAGGGTGGAAGGTTGTGGTTGTGAACTGGGCGGACCTCATGTTTCTCCCAGAGGGTCTGAATCAGCTTGCTTTGGAAGTGGACCCACTGGTCGGTCAATACCTACTGCGGAAACCTTACTTGATTAAACATGTCCAGTAGAGCTTGAGCCACATGCTGTACATCTATGGAAGACAGGGCAATAGCCCCCAGTTAGAGGGTGTCAAAGTCGACCAGAGTGAGCATGAACCTCTTTCTGCTGTGGCTGGGGTTAGCTTTAGGGGCTTACTATATCAATTTCAACCCTTATATGTATAATTCTCCTTGTCGAGGGCATGTATTGCAGTGGAGCAAGACAGGGTGCTGCCCCCATTAGTTGATACACTAGACAAAAGGTTCGATACTTCGGACCCACTTGAGTTACCTTTGGCCCCAAAAAAAGTATTCAGTAAGTGGGTCCAGGTGTTTTTGATTCCCATGTGCCCAGCTTCAGGGATGTCATGGGCCAAGCGCAGGAGTACGAGTCGGTACTGCTGGGATACTCATGGATATGGGACCGTGGTTTCTCTGGGTAGGATGCAAGCTTTTTCTGATATAAGATCCCCTTCTCTCATTTATACACCTCCTCCTGATGTATTTTCCGAGGCCGGGTAGCCATACAGAAAAATTCTAGGGTGGGGTCCTTGAGTTTGGCTTTCTTAACCTCCTTAAGATCTGTCTTCCCTTGTAAATGGCCACAGTCTGGTCAGGTGTACTCCCTGTGCGTGGCTAAGAAGAGGATGATGGAGGTTTGGAATATGGGTTATCCTTGGAAGGTGTGGCAAAATGATCTGTATCATGGTGCTTGGCTTTGTTGCGGAGGATGATTAGGAAAAACTGGATGGATAGCCCTTATCCTAGGCCATTCCCAAATGTAACAGATGTCAGGAGTAGAGTTGAGGGCGGTTCGAGGTTCGTGGTTCTCCAGTTCGCGGCTCGAGTGATTTTGGGGGCTGTTCTAGATCGAACTAGAACTCGAGCTTTTTTGCAAAAGCTCGATAGTTCTAGATACGTTCGGGAACGGTTCTAGCAGCAAAAAACCCAGCTAATTCCTAGCTGCCTTTCCGCTGTAATAGTGTAAGTCACTCTGTGACTCACACTATTATGACATTTCAGTGTATAGTGTGCGTGAACAGCGCCTTCAGATCACTGCTGTATGGATAATTTTTTCTCCTTGTCTTCCTTCCCTAAGCGTGCACGTGTAGTGGGGAGGGCCAGCATGTCAGCCAATCCCAGACACACACACAGCTAAGTGGACTTTTAGCCAGAGAAGCAACGGCATGTGTGATAGGATGTCCATGTCACATGTCCCTGCATTATAAAAATGAGTATCTGCCCGTCCGGACGCCATTATCTCTTCTGCGTCCTTGGTGTCAGACATCACTGGCGCAGCTCCGTCCTGAGTCCTATTGCCGATACTGCTGTATGCGCTCCATACACAGCACTGGACAGCTTAGGGATAGCACTTTCTATCAGTCCTTTTAAGGGCTCATAGGGGCAGGGTCAAAGCCATAGGTGACAGGTCCTGAAAACAGAGTTTAACAGCTACACAAGATGACAGCGTCTGTGTAGCTAAGGTCAGGGATTTCCTTGCTGCATTTCCCCATTAGGAGGGATAGAAAGGCAGGCTTCCTTTCCTCTACCCAGAGACCCACAACCCTGCCACTGTACCCTCCTGTCCTCTGCACACTCCAACTCATTGTTACTAAGCCATTATACTAGCAAACACTAAGTGTACCTAGTGGCATCCTAAACGTGTCTATTGGACTTCTGTTTAGTCCCACTAGTGCAAAGATATTTGCAGCACCTCTGCCTGCATTGCACACTCCAACTCATTATAACTAAGCCATTATACTAGCAAACACTGAGTGTACCTAGTGGCATCCTAAACGTGGCTATTGGACTTCTGTATAGTCCCACTAGTGCAAAGATATTTGCAGCACCTCTGCCTGCATTGCACACTCAAACTTATTGTTACTAAGCCATTATACTAGCAAACATTGAGTGTACCTAGTGGCATCCTAAACGTGGCTATTGGACTTCTGTATAGTCCCACTAGTGCAAAGATATTTGAAGCACCTCTGCCTGCATTGCACACTCAAACTCATTGTTACTAAGCCATTATACTAGCAAACACTGAGTGTACCTAGTGGCATCCTAAACGTGGCTATTGGACTTCTGTATAGTCCCACTAGTGCAAAGATATTTGCAGCACCTCTGCCTGCATTGCACACTCAAACTCATTGTTACTAAGCCATTATACTAGCAAACACTGAGTGAACCTAGTGGCATCCTAAACGTGGCTATTGGACTTCTGTATAGTCCCACTAGAGCAAAGATATTTGCAGCACCTCTGCCTGCATTGCACACTCAAACTCATTGTTACTATGCCATTATACTAGCAAACACTGAGTGAACCTAGTGGCATCCTAAACGTGGCTATTGGACTTCTGTATAGTCCCACTAGTGCAAAGATATTTGCAGCACCTCTGCCTGCATTGCACACTCAAACTCATTGTAGCTAAGCCATTATACTAGCAAACACTGAGTGTACCTAGTGGCATCCTAAATGTGGCTATTGGACTTCTGTTTAGTCCCACTAGTGCAAGGATATTTCCAGCACGTCTGCCTGCATTGCACACTCCAACTCATTGTTACTAAGCCATTATACTAGCAATTTATGCTGCCAGTTTAAGGGCCGTAGTTGCATTGTCAGGGATATTTATTCTTTATTATTCTGCTGTTAATAAAGCTAGACCACTGCTGCAATCTACATCACCTCTCAATTTTTACTACCACATTTTCAGTGCACAATCTTGTCGCAATCAACATGAGTGGCAAAATGACAGATGCTGGTGGAAAGGGGAAGAGGCGTGGTGGAAAAGGAAAAAAAGGGTTTGTCCGTGGGGAAGGTGGCAAAGCTCCATTATCATCTGCTGAAGATAGACCATCTACCAGCAAAAGTAAGATGTCTACTACTTACCGTGGACAATCCGATGTGCTCCCTTTTTACGGACACGAACAACAGGAACAAAGCTAGATGATGGTCAAAAAAGGAAAATGCTTGAATGGATCTCAAGTGGTCCAACAAGTGCCCTCTCAGCCACTTCAAGAACCGCATCCAAAAAACACCAGTCCTCTGAGTTGTCATCCCAATCAAACTTGCTTTCTCCCAGCTCTGAAGTCTCCATCAGCCCTGCACAGTATGGTGGAACTGAGATGGCTGAGTCTGCAGAGCTGTTCAGTCACACTATAGCCTGGGAATCTGAGGTCTGCTCCCAAGCTACAGTGAGTACAGACCAGGAAATGGTCTGCAGTGATGCCCAGAACCTTTGTGACTCTGATTCAGGCCGTGAGGACCAAGTTTCTGAGCGTAATGTTGACCCTTTGTCACAAACTGTAACACCTGTGGTTATAGACAATGAGGAACATACTGATGACGATGAGACCCAGATACCAGATTGGGATGACAACTTAAATATTCTGTCAGGGCAAGAAGAGGCTCGGTCTGAGGGGGAGGGGAGTGCAAACACAACAATTGATGATGAAGTTCTAGATCCCACCTACTGTCAACCCCCAATCAGGCACTCGAGGAGGTCAACAGAGACGGTGGAGGAGGATGCAACCGTCGACGAAGTTACCTTGCGCCTTCCTGGACAGAGTCGGAGCACTGGTAGCACGTCTACAACTGCATCATCAGCCACCACTCTGCCTCTGAGCACTAGTCAGGGGGGCTCAGCAGGTCGCATGCCCTCTAAGCCTTGCCTAGCCTGGTCCTTTTTTGACATAGAAAAAGATCACCCAAATTATGTGATGTGTAAAATTTGTCGTGATTCTGTTAGTAGAGGTCAAAACCTCAGCAGTTTGACAACTTCTTCCATGAATCGTCACATGAATAAATATCATAGGTCCCAGTGGGAAGCTCACCGTGCTGCAATGCGGCCTAGCGGAGCGAACCATCCACGGCCTGCCCCTTCCAGTGCATCCGCGTGCTCTTCATCTTCTAGGACTGTGGGGACAGCTGTCACACCTGGTTTTCCACGCACAACTTCCACCACTGTAACCGCAACAGGCAGTTTGCTTGGTAGGTCGTCAGTTGGTTTGGAAGGGGAAACAAGTGAGTGTGTACAGCTCTCTCAGACATCGATAGCACCAAAGTTGGATGAAGGCAACATCATGTCTCCGCCTGCACTTTCCTCACAAACCTGCATTTTTAAAGGGACACCCTACTCAACACCGTCTACACACAGCAGCCAGATCTCTGTCCCTCAGATGTGGTCAAATAAAAGGCCATTTCCTGCGACCCATGACAAAGCTAAGAGGTTGACTCTATCTCTCTGTAAGCTCTTGGCTACCGAATTGCTTCCTTTCCGCCTAGTGGACACACAGGATTTTAGAGAGCTTATGTCTGTCGCTGTGCCCCAGTACCAGATGCCTAGTCGCCACTACTTCTCTAAGAAAGGTGTGCCCGCGCTACACCAGCATGTCGCACACAAAATCACCGCTTCCTTGAGAAACTCTGTGTGTGAACGGGTGCATTTCACCACCGATACTTGGACCAGTAAGCATGGACAGGGACGTTACATGTCGCTGACTGGGCACTGGGTAACTATGGTGAAAGATGGTGAAGGGTCTGCTGCACAAGTCTTGCCGTCCCCACGACTTGTGTGTCAATCCTCTGTCTGTCCAAGTTCCGCCACTGCTTCTGCCTCCTCCACCTCATCTGGGTCCTCCACCTCCGACCCAAGCCTGCCTGGTCAGGCCACCAGCGTTCTCACTGCGCAGAAGGAATCACGCACCCCTCATTACTATGCTGGCAGCAGAGCGCAACGGCATCAGGCGGTCTTTAGCTTGACATGTCTTGGGAATAGGAGTCACACAGCTGAGGAGTTGTGGTCAGCTCTGCGGTCCGAGTTTAATAAATGGTTGTCTCAACTCAACCTGCAGCCTGGTAAGGCCGTGTGCGACAATGCTGCAAACCTGGGTGCGGCCCTTCGCCTGGGCAAGGTGACACACGTGCCTTGTATGGCTCACGTGTTGAACCTTGTTGTCCAGCAATTCTTAACACACTATCCCGGCCTAGATGGCCTTCTGAACAGGGCACGAAAACTGTCTGCTCACTTCTGCCGTTCAACCGCCGCAGCTGAGCGACTTGCATCTCTCCAGAAGTCTTTCGGCCTGCCGGTTCATCGCCTGAAATGCGATATGGCGACACGCTGGAATTCGACTCTCCACATGTTACAGCGACTGTGGCAGCACCGCCGAGCCCTGGTGCAATACGTCATGACGTATAGCCTGGGCCAACGAGATGCAGAGGTGGGGAAGATCACCCTGATGGAGTGGTCTCAGATCAAGGACCTATGCACCCTTCTGCACAGTTTCGACATGGCGACGAATATGTTTAGCGCTGACAATGCCATTATCAGCATGACAATTCCAGTCATTTACATGCTGGAGCACACGCTAAACACTATTCGGAGTCAGGGGGTGGGACAACAGGAAGGGGAGGAACTACAGGAGGATTCATATGCGCAAGGGACAACAACATCACCAAGGTCCAGACGTTCATCATCACCAACGCAGCAGGCATGGGACCATGGGGGACAGGGATCAACAAGGGCGCATAGTAGCAGGCGAAATGTTGAGGAAGGTGCAGGAGAACATGAAGAAATGGAGGACGAACTGTCCATGGACATGGAAGACTCAGCAGATGAGGGAGACCTTGGTCAAATTTCAGTTGAAAGAGGTTGGGGGGAGATGTCAGAGGAAGAAAGAATGGGTAGCACCTCTATGCCACAAACACAGCGTGGACTTGGTCCGCATGGCTGCGCAAGACACATGAGTGCCTTCTTGTTGCACTACCTCCAACATGACCCTCGTATTGTCAAAATTAGAAGTGATGATGACTACTGGATTGCCACATTATTAGATCCCCGGTACAAGTCCAAATTTTGTGACATAATTCCAGCCATAGAAAGGGACGCACGTATGCAGGAGTATCAGCAGAAGCTGTTACTCGATCTTAGCTCGGCTTCTCCACCAAACAACCGTGCAGGTGCAGGGAGTGATTCTCCCAGCTGTAACTTGACAAACATGGGACGGTCTCGTCATCTTCAACAGTCTACCCGTACCAGGAGGACTGTATCTGGTGCTGGTAACAGCAATTTTATGGAATCTTTTCATAATTTTTTTAGACCCTCCTTTGCAAGGCCACCAGAGACAACAAGTCTGACACATAGTCAACGGCTGGAGAGGATGATACAGGAGTATCTCCAAATGAACATCGATGCCATGACTTTGCAAATGGAGCCTTGCTCATTTTGGGCTTCAAATCTAGAAAAATGGCCAGAGCTCTCCAGTTACGCCTTGGAGATTTTGTCGTGTCCAGCTGCCAGCGTTGTCTCTGAACGTGTCTTCAGTGCTGCTGGGTGTATGCTGACAGATAAGCGCACGCGTCTGTCCAGTGACAATGTGGACAGACTAACGTTCATCAAAATGAACAAGTCATGGATCCACCAGGAATTTACTACCCCTGTGTCATCCTGGGGAGAGTAAATGCTTGTGGATTTGGAATGTGCTTGATGCAAATCTAGCTGTGAAGTGTACAACTAGGGCACAAGTGCTGCCACTGAATGGGTGGGTGTGTGTGGGGCACAATTTTTGGAAAAAAAGGGAGACTCCGCTTGGAGTAACCCTTGATTGCTGTGTTTTTTTAAAATGATCCAAGATGAACAGAGCTGGGATCAGGGAAGACTTTGCTACCTACCCCGGTGTCATTCTGGGGACGGTTAAGAATAGCGTATTTTTGAATTTGCTTGATGCAAATCAAAACATCCTGTTTGCAACTAGGGCACAAGTGCTGCCACTGATAAGGTGTCTGTGTGGCCCAATTTTTTGAAAAAAGGGAGACTCCGTTGGAGTAACTGTAAGGGGTGGGCAGACCCCTTACAAGGAAGCACAGGTTTTCTCTGAAGTGGTTAATGCTGTCCCCATAGAAACTGTACAGGAGGGAGGAGGAGCCGGCAGCTTAGGGGGAAAGGAAGTGTGTGCTGAAGGGAGTTGTGTCCAGGACAGAGAAGAAACAGCCAGGGGCAGAGTGTGGAGCTGAGTGGGCAGAAAGAAAGAAAGAAAGAAGGGAGCTGGAAGAACAAGGAAGCCGGAGAGAAAAGGAGCATGCGGAACCTCATAGTGCGAAGCAGTCCCGGTGTGGGTCCGGGCTGTGGGTAGCCATAAGTGGGAGCCAGGTGAAGTAGAGTAGCCGGGCACATCCCCACTGGAGGAGACGTCAGGGCAGGCTTTCCCCAGCTAAGAAAAGAACGTGAAGTCATCTGTAACTGCCGGTTTTTGGAAAGAGTTGTGAAATAAAGAATGTCTTTTATTTGCATCGAACCATGCGTGGAGAGTGTTTATACGTCGGACGACATCTGCACCACCACACTCTGCCCCACCAAGACATCTCCCGTCCCGATAGTGACGGCGGAGCCAGGGGTAAGCCTGACAGAAGGGGCCACGACTACAAGCCCAAAGGCACCCCTGTCACCCCGTTACATGTGGCGTAGTCGGCAGGATCCGGATTGTATGCAAGGGGTCCCGCTCCAAGAAGAAGGAGATCAAGTGATGCCGAGGACACTGGATCCAGATTATTGGAAAAGAGTCCCGATCCCATGGTGGGAAGAGGAAGAAGTGCCTAAGGCGTTGGACCGGGCACAAGATGGCGGCAAGATGGCCGTTGTCTGTGAAGACACAGAAAGCGCGCGCAGAATTGGCGCCAAAAGAAGAGCCTGGGGCTGGCCGGTGCCGAAAAAGAAGTTCGGAGTACTCCGCCCAAAGAGGGGAGGTGCCGGTCCCAGGGCACGAAGGAAGATATGTGAAGTGGGCGGTGTTCCAGAGAAAAAGAAGAACCGCCGCGTAGGGGTCGACCTGATGTGTGAGACTGGGGGTGGAGTATACCCAAGAGCGGGAAAAGTAAGCCCGCCTCCACTTCCTCCAGCATCTCCACTGACCCCGACGCCATTACCAGAAATGCTGACTCCGAGCAAGATGGAGACTCCAGGAAGACAGCAAGCTGTGGTAGCCGCACTAGTAGCGACTAGCCTGGGCGGAGGACGCCCGAAGCAGACTGCGGCTGCGGAAGGACCCACCCTTAACCTACCGGCTGTGCCAGGAGGACCGGAGCGGCCCACTACACAAGAGGCCGCACAGTGGCAACAGGAAATCGAGTGGGAGGAATGCCAGTACCGGCGGCGGTCGCAGCAAAGACCGGTGCTAGCTGAACTCTCCCACCCGAGACGCACATTGGCTGTAGCTCCGGAAGTGATGCCCGGACCGAGCGCTGACCCGGAGAAGGGGACCCCGGCGGTGTTGGCTATCCACCAAAACCTGACCACTCATCCGGTCATCGTCATGGGCAGCCCTCAGCCGTCCCATGCAGCGACCCCCTCACCCCCGTCGGGGGCAGAAGAGACCAAGCCAGAGACTGAGACGTTGGAGCAACCCGCCAACTACGAGCCCTTCCGGAGGCTGCACCGGTTGCCCGGACAGTCCCTGTCAGAGTACGTGCAGGCCCAACTAGCCGAATGGCAACGTGCATATCATCCGGAGTGACTTTTCAAGACCGGAAGATGGCGGGCCTGTTTTTGTTCAACACCGGCGTTGTTTTGAGCCGGAAGAAGGTGTGTTGTTTGTAACCGTTCAAGTTGCTGAGCCCGGAAGAGAGCCTGATGCTGGACTGAGCCAGGGGCTCCCTCCGCGTCGTTAAGAAGATTTTTGCCGAGTTGTGTTCCTGCCAGCTAACGTCTAAGACCGGGAGTGCTGCAAAAGCCTCCGGGCAGAAACTCCACTAAGACCGGGAGTGCCTGCCGACGGCCTCCGGGCACGACTAAGACCGGGAGCTTCCAGGAGGAACTCCAGGCGCTGGACTGGTGTGCCCTTGCGGGTGCCCTCAGGTGAACATGTTCGCAGTTTCATTAAAATGACTTTGTTTAGTTTTAAAATGTGATTTTAGATTTGTGCCTTGCCGGGAGGCTTAGGCTTAAAGAGGGGAGGTATGTAAGGGGTGGGCAGACCCCTTCAAGGAAGCACAGGTTTTCTCTGAAGTGGTTAATGCTGTCCCCATAGAAACTGTACAGGAGGGAGGAGGAGCCGGCAGCTTAGGGGGAAAGGAAGTGTGTGCTGAAGGGAGTTGTGTCCAGAGAGAGAAGAGAAGAAAGAGAGAAGAGAGAGAAGAAATAGCCAGGGGCAGAGTGTGGAGCTGAGTGGGCAGAAAGAAAGAAAGAAAGAAGGGAGCTGGAAGAACAGGGAAGCCGGAGAGAAAAGGAGCGTGCGGAACCTCATAGTGCGAAGCAGTCCCGGTGTGGGTCCGGGCTGTGGGTAGCCATAAGTGGGAGCCAGGTGAAGTAGAGTAGCCGGGCACATCCCCACTGGAGGAGACGTCAGGGCAGGCTTTCCCCAGCTAAGAAAATAATGTGAAGTCATCTGTAACTGCCGGTTTTTGGAAAGAGTTGTGAAATAAAGAATGTCTTTTATTTGCATCGAACCATGCCTGGAGAGTGTTTATACGTCGGACGACATCTGCACCACCACACTCTGCCCCACCAAGACATCTCCCGTCCCGATAGTGACGGTGGAGCCAGGGGTAAGCCTGACAGAAGGGGCCACGACTACAAGCCCAGAGGCACCCCTGTCACCCCGTTACATAACCCTTACTTACATTGTTTTTAAAAGGAGCCAAGATGAACAAGTCATGGTTCAGCAAAGACTTTCCTACCTACCCCGGTGTCATCCTGGGGACGGTTAAGTATGGCGTATTTTTGAATGTGCTTGATGCAAATCTAGCTGTGAAGTGTACAACTGGGGCACAACTGCTGCCACTGAATGTGTGGGTGTGTGTGGGGCCCAATTTTTGGAAAAAAAGGGAGACTCCGCTTGGAGTAACCCTTGATTGCTGTGTTTTTTTAAAATGATCCAAGATGAACAGAGCTGGGATCAGGAAAGACTTTGCTACCTACCCCGGTGTCATCCTGGGGACGGTTAATTATGGCGTATTTTTGAATGTGCTTGATGCAAATCTAGCTGTGAAGTGTACAACTGGGGCACAACTGCTGCCACTGAATGGGTGGGTGTCTGTGGGGCCCAATTTTTGGAAAAAAAGGGAGACTCCGCTTGGAGTAACCCTTGATTGCTGTGTTTTTTTAAAATGATCCAAGATGAACAGAGCTGGGATCAGGAAAGACTTTGCTACCTACCCCGGTGTCATCCTGGGGACGGTTAATTATGGCGTATTTTTGAATGTGCTTTATGCAAATCTAGCTGTGAAGTGTACAACTGGGGCACAACTGCTGCCACTGAATGGGTGGGTGTGTGTGTGGCCCAATTTTTGGAAAAAAAGGGAGACTCCGCTTGGAGTAACCCTTGATTGCTGTGTTTTTTTAAAATGATCCAAGATGAACAGAGCTGGGATCAGGAAAGACTTTGCTACCTACCCCGGTGTCATCCTGGGGACGGTTAAGAATAGCGTATTTTTGAATGTGCTTGATGCAAATCAAAACATCCTGTTTGCAACAAGGGCACAAGTGCTGCCACTGATAAGGTGTCTGTGTGGCCCAATTTTTTTAAAAAAGGGAGACTCTGCTTGGAGTAAACCTTACATTGTTTTTAAAAGGATCCAAGATGAACAAGTCATGGTTCAGCAAAGACTTTGCTACCTACCCCGGTGTCATCCTGGGGACGGTTAAGTATGGCGTATTTTTGAATGTGCTTGATGCAAATCTAGCTGTGAAGTGTACAACTGGGGCACAACTGCTGCCACTGAAGGGGTGGGTGTGTGTGGGGCACAATTTTTGGAAAAAAGGGAGACTCCGCTTGGAGTAACCCTTGCTTACATTGTTTTTAAAAGAAGCCAAGATGAACAGAGCTGGGATCAGGAAAGACTTTGCTACCTACCCCGGTGTCATCCTGGGGACGGTTAAGTATGGCGTATTTTTTAATGTGCTTGATGCAAATCTAGCTGTGAAGTGTACAACTAGGGCACAAGTGCTGCCACTGAATGGGTGGGTGTGTGTGGGGCACAATTTTTGGAAAAAAGGGAGACTCCGCTTGGAGTCACCTTGCGGTGTTTTACATGATTTTAGAAGGGCGTGCCATGCCTATATCTGTGTGTCCTCCTCTTTTTCCTTGTCCAGCTGTTTTTTTTTCGCATGAGTATATGTCCTTGTCACTTTCCCATGTGTTTGTGTTGTGTTGTGAGTTGTTTGTCACCTTTTGGACACCTTTGAGGGTGTTTTCTAGGTGTTTTTATGTGTTTGTGAATGCCTGCCATTGTTTCCTATGCAGTTCGAGTTCGGTTCGTCGAACGTTCGACGAACCGAACTCGAACGGGACCTCCGTTCGACGAACCGAACTCGAGCCGAACCGGGACCGGTTCGCTCATCTCTAGTCAGGAGGCCATCGATAAGCCCCACTTTGACCTCTCCCTGGTTAATCCCCCAGTGCAACTGCGTCTCACATGCCAGAGGGATGTCAGAGCGCTAAATACCAGCCAGGGAGATGGTCGCAGGAAGACCCAGTGTCTTGAAGTCCATGAATCTTGGATGTCACCAACCTTGACTGGCTGGATGTGGTCATGCAGGTTTACTGATGGATGGTGGCCAACCCACCATAGAGTGTAGACAGGGTACACCACTTCCTTCACTGATGTTGTATCCCAGAGGTAGCATCCCTCAGAATCCAATAACTTGTCTTAGCAGACGATAACCAACTAGGCTGACAGATAATAATAATAATAATAATAATAATATAATAATCTTTATTTCTATAGCGCCAACATATTCTGCAGCGCTTTACAATTCAGGAGGAACATATACAAACAAGTAACAGTTATAGAAAATACAATATTTAGAGGGGAAAAAAAGACAACCCTGCTTGTGAGAGCTTACAATCTACAATGAGATATTTGGGGGGGGGGGGGGGCAAGGTACAAGTGATTATTTACAATGACAATCCAGCCATCTCAAGGAAATGGGGGATAGATAATGCCTTCCTGGACCAATTGGCCTGAACCTTGAGATGCATTTGGGTGCCATGGAGTTTGACGTGGGGTTATGTTGTGAGAAGTTGTAGAGGGACTGTGTGAATTGGATTTGATTAGGGAGTGTGATAGGCCACCCTAAAAGATGCGTTTTTAGGGTGCGTCTGAAGCTGAGTAAGTTTTGATTTGTCCTAACTTCTTGGGGTAGAGCGTTCCAGAGGATTGGTGCAGCTCGGAAGAAGTCTTGGATCTGGGAGTGGGAGGTTCGAATTAGTGTGGATATTAGTCGAAAGTCATTTGCAGAGCGTAGAGAACGGGTGGGATGATAGACAGAGAGGAGGGTAGATGTAGGGGGGTGCCGCACTGTGGAGAGCTTGGTGGGTGAGAACAAGCAGTTTGAATTGGATCCTGTGATATATGGGCAGACAGTGCAATGACTGGCACAGAGCAGAGGCATCTGAGTAGCGGTTAGCTAGATAGGAGACCCTGGCTGCTGCATTAAGGATGGACTGTAGAGTGGAGAGTCTAGTTAGGGGGAGACCAATTAATAGAGAGTTACAGTAGTCAAGGCGAGAGTGGATCAGGGCCACGGTGAGGGTTTTTGTCGTTTCCATTGTGAGAAAGGGGCGGATTCTAGAGATGTTCTTGAGGTGCAAGCGGCAGGAGCGGGCAAGAGATTGTATGTGGGAGGTGAAGGAGAGATCAGTGTCAAGTATAACACCCAGACAGCGGGCTTGCTGCCTAGGACTTATTGTTGTGCCACACACAGAGAGGGAGATGTCAGGTTTAGGAAGGTTGGAAGATGGAGGAAAAAGAAGAAGTTCAGTTTTGGGAAGGTTAAGTTTCAGATAGAGAGCAGACATGACATTGCAAGCTGCAATCAGGCAGTCACTTGTGTTCTGTAGTACACCGGGGGTGAGCTCAGGGGATGAGGTGTATAGCTGTGTGTCATCAGCATAAAGATGGTACTGAAAGCCAAATCTGCTGATGGTCATTCCAATTGGGGCAGTATAAAGGGAGAAAAGAAGAGGGCCAAGGACTGAACCTTGAGGGACCCCCAACAGTGAGAGGAAGAGAAGATGTGGAGCCAGCAAATGATACACTGAATGAACAGCCGGAAAGATAGGAAGAGAACCAGGAAAGCACAGTGTCCTTTAGGCCAACAGAATGGAGCATAGAGAGAAGGAAATGGTGGTCAACAGTGTTGAAGGCGGCAGAGAGGTCATTAAGGATAAGCAGAGAGTTTTGCTGTCAACGGGTCATTGGTCACTTTGACAAGGGCAGTTTCTGTTGAGTGTAAAGGGCGGAAGCCAGACTGTAAAGGATCTAGAAGAGAGTGAGTGAACAGGTAGCGGGTGAGGCGAGAGTAGACCAGGCGCTCCAAGAGTTTGCAGATGAAGGGGAGATTAGAGACTGGTCTGTAGTTGCTTGTGCAGGATGGATCAAGGGAAGGTTTTTTTTAATAATGGAGTAATGATAGAGTGTTTGAGGGAGGAGGGGAAGATACCAGAAGAGAGAGAGATTGAAGATTTTAGTTAGGTGAGTGTTGACAACCGGAGAGAGGGACTGGAGTAGGTGTGAGGGAAAGGGATCAGTAGGGCAAGTGGTAGGACGAGATGAAGAGAGGAGCCTGGAGACTTCCTCCTCTGTGACTGGGTCAAATGTTGAAAGTGAGCTGCATGGAATTTGGGGAGGGATGGGATTCACAACGCTTGGTGGCTGGGAGCTGATCTCTCGGCGGATGTTTTCTATTTTCTCTGTGAAATACGAGGCCAGGTCATCAGCATGAAGGTCTGTGATGGGGGTCTGTACTTTAAGACTGAGGAGGGAGTGAAAGGTGTCGAAGAGCTTTTTTGGATTGTTGGTTAGTGAGGAAATAAGGGTGGTGAAGTAGGTCTGTTTGGCAAGATGAAGGGAAGAATTGTAGGTCCTTAACATGAACTTGTAGTGGATGAAGTTTTCTGGTGTGCGGGTTTTCCTCCAGATAAACTCCAGGCAAAAGGACCCGACAGTGAAGATGATCTTTAGCCATGTGTCCAAGGCACACACACGTGCCGCTCCCGCGCCAGCAGCCGGGCTGCTCGGATCCGGATCCGCGGTGGCTCGAGGGGTCTTCGGACCCGAGGGTCATGTGGCCACTCGAATTGAAGGGGGCTATGTACAGGGGATGGTGTGGAAAGGTCGCGATGCCACCCGTGGTGTGTGGTAAGGGTTGAGTACCACCGCTACGGCTGGGAGTACCCGGTGGCGATGGTGTGGGCAGCCAGGTGTTTAACTCCTCCACGGGTAGGGGGATTGCCCCAGGACTCGGTGATGGTGTGGGGGAGGTGCCGTCAGGCTGGCAAGGGTTAATTGCGTACTCACACAGTCCAATAACGCTGATGCTCACAACCATGGTAAACCAAAGTTCTTGATGCTACTGCAGCAGGGAGGGAGCACGCCTGGTTCCTATGCCCGTTGGTGTTGCTTGTTAGCCTGTGACTTTGACCTAGGCACCTTTCTCTACAGTCGGTCCCTTTCAGCTTGAAACTAAAATGGGTCCCTCTCACCCATATGGCTAATGGAGTGTGCTTGCTCTCACGGTTCACGCTTGGGATTTTCTGGACTAGGCTGTGGGAAAGTCCTATCCCCCTCGTTGCGCTAGTACCCCGATTTTTGAGCGGGTAGAGAACGGATCTTGAAGGCTCCGTCCTTTGTCGGGTGAATTACCAGGACGCCTGAACCTACTTCTTGGCCTAGGGTCCACGTACCCCGTCGTGCCCTGGCCTCTGCCCGGTGATGGCACAAGGCCGCCGGCTGTCCTCCTCGACAGTCCGTGCCCCTTTTCACGATTCCCTGCGAATGGGGTCCAGCTCCAACGTCTACCACCTAGTATACGAGGAGCCCAGATCCTGACCTCCTCTCTCCTCTCACTTTCACCTCCAACACTACACTGACTGTCTCCTAACACTCCTGACCTCCCCTTAACCAACCCCCCAAGTGGCCAGCCCTATTCCCATCAGGCTGTCCACTGGTGTGTCTGGTGGGTGTGGGGCAGAGTGTTCCTAGGGTTTTGATTAGCTTATTCTTAGCAACACCAAAGGTCAGGGACCCGTAACCAAGGAGGAGATGGACATCATGCAGAAGGGAAGATTGCACAATACCCTGTGACGACCTGATATGCCAGGGTGTGACACACGTACAGTGCCTACAAGTAGTATTCAACCCCCTGCAGATTTAGCAGGTTTACATATTCGGAATTAACTTGGCATTGTGACATTTGGACAGTAGATCAGCCTGGAAGTGTGAAATGCACTGCAGCAAAAAAGAATGTTATTTCTTTTTTTTTTTTTTTTTAAATTGTGAAAAGTTTATTCAGAGGGGTCATTTATTATTCAACCACTCAAACCACCAGAATTATGTTTGGTTCCCTTAAAGTATTAAGATGTATTTCAGGCACAAAGAACAATGAGCGTCACATGTTTGGATTAATTATCTCTTTTTCCAGCTTTTTCTGACTAATCCTCCCCAAACTTGTGAACAGCACTCATACTTGGTCAACATGGGAAAGACAAAGGAGCATTCCAAGGCCATCAGAGACAAGATCGTGGAGGGTCACAAGGCTGGCAAGGGGTACAAAACCCTTTCCAAGGAGTTGGGCCTACCTGTCTCCACTGTTGGGAGCATCATCCGGAAGTGGAAGGCTTATGGAACTACTGTTAGCCTTCCACGGCCTGGACAGCCTATGAAAGTTTCCACCCGTGCCGAGGCCAGGCTTGTCCGAAGAGTCAAGGCTAACCCAAGGACAACAAGGAAGGAGCTCCGGGAAGATTTCATGGCAGTGGGGACATTGGTTTCAGTCAATACCATAAGTAACGTACTCCACCGCAATGGTTTCCGTTCCAGACGGGCCCGTAAGGTACCTTTAATTTCAAAGCGTCATGTCAAGGCTCGTCTACAGTTTGCTCATGATCACTTGGAGGACTCTGAGACAGACTGGTTCAAGGTTCTCTTGTCTGATGAGACCAAGATCGAGATCTTTGGTGCCAACCACACACGTGACGTTTGGAGACTGGATGGCACTGCATACGACCCCAAGAATACCATCCCTACAGTCAAGCATGGTGGTGGCAGCATCATGCTGTGGGGCTGTTTCTCAGCCAAGAGGCCTGGCCATCTGGTCCGCATCCATGGGAAGATGGATAGCACGGCCTACCTGGAGATTTTGGCCAAGAACCTCCGCTCCTCCATCAAGGATCTTAAGATGGGTCGTCATTTCATCTTCCAACAAGACAACGACCCAAAGCACACAGCCATGAAAACCAAGGCCTGGTTCAAGAGGGAAAAAATCAAGGTGTTGCAGTGGCCTAGTCAGTCTCCTGACCTTAACCCAATTGAAAACTTGCGGAAGGAGCTCAAGATTAAAGTCCACATGAGACACCCAAAGAACCTAGATAATTTGGAGAAGATCTGCATGGAGGAGTGGGCCAAGATAACTCCAGAGACCTGTGCCGACCTGATCAGGTCTTATAAAAGACGATTATTAGCTGTAATTGCAAACAAGGGTTATTCCACAAAATATTAAACCTAGGGGTTGAATAATAATTGACCCACACTTTTATGTTGAAAATTTATTAAAATTTAACTGAGCAACATAACTTGTTGGTTTGTAAGATTTATGTATCTGTTAATAAATCCTGCTCTTGTGTGAAGTTTGCAGGCTCTAACTTATTTGCATCTTATCAAACCTGCTAAATCTGCAGGGGGTTGAATACTATTTGTAGGCACTGTATAACAGCACTGTGGGTTTGGCAACTCACAGGCCCTCTTTGTAAACATTTGTCCTGGTGGGGCTTCCACTGGGTATCGGGATAGTCCTACTTGAGTGGTTGGTGACTGCTAGGATCCCCTGGTTGAGGGGTCACCTGGGATCGGTGGGCATATCAAGTCTCCAGCAGAGCCTATTAGCTGTAACATTTTTGACCAATCAGGCTGCTTGCTCTAGTATGTCAGGTTTCCTGTTGGCTACCCACTGTTGTATTTTTGGGGACATCCTCTTCACTAGTTTCTAAGGCATGACCACATCACGGAGGGCAAGAGCGGAGAGGGCAGTCTGATTGTTGAGCCAGCGGCTGCCGTGCCATTGGAGGTGACTGCCTAATTTTACATAGGAGGCCCCCTGCTGAGACAAAGTTAAGAATTTGGTGAGATATCTCTTGGGGAAGATGGTGAAAAGGGCCAACAGGGTGTCCTTAATAGTCCCATAGTCCAGACAGTCCTGGACAGCATCTTGGGCCTGGCCAGTCAAACTAGTCTACAGGTATTTGGCCCAATCAGCTGTGTACATCTGGTGCAGCAGCATCAAGCCTCAAAACTTTGCAGGTGTTTACTAACTTTTGTGCTGGACTCTTTAAAAACAGACAAGTCCCTATATTGGATATGATTTCCTTGGTGGTGGACAACCATGGAAGTAAAAGCTGGCAGTGGCAGTAGGGGAATTGGAACTCCCAAAACTGATCCTATAACACAAGCCCTCTCCCCCTTGAGTCTCTGGGCCCCAATGCGACAAACAACTCATGGATTTGGGCTGCTTGACAATGGGTTGTTGATACCAGACTGCCACTATAATTGTGATCTGGCAAGAAGTTTAATTCTACTATGTCAACCTTGGCAGAGTTTTCATCATCCTCCATGACATTTAGGACATCTCAATGGACCAATTCCTGGATCATTTCTGACCGAGTATCGTTGGCCCAGTATTTGATCTGTCAAAGCTGATACAGCTCCTGTAGTTGCCATTTCCTATTGCAGCTGTATATCCACTCTCATTCTCTTCTCAAAGCTAAGCTGGTGGAGTTAGTCATGGTGGGGTCTGATATGAAAGAGAGACTTGGCACTCAGATTGGTGAACAAAAGTTGTGATTTTTTATTTTGAAATCCTTACAAAGTGAACAGAGCACAGATGTTTCGGTCCTAATACCTCGGACCTTCATTAATGTGCATGCTGGAGTTCACGTGTGGCTTAGTTTCATAGACGTTGATAAGATTCTAAATGACATCGGCTGTATGTTTGCAGTTCTTCTGCAGCAGAATCAATTTTGAGCTTTTCAAACACAACTCTAATAGTATCTGTCTATATTCTCATCATTATGGACACCATTAACCCTGACCACATACCCAACTCTATGCTAAATAGCTGCAAGTCATATTAATGTATTATGTAACCAAAATGATTTTCTATAAAATGAAGGTAGTCTCATGTTCGAGGCTGAAAGTCAAAAGTTCAAAACATTGTTACCCTTTTGCTCGTCAGTGTAATTTGTGACTGTGGTGCAAGAAATAGCGAATGCCCCATTTGTGATTTGCACAAATGAAGAATTGCATGTAGTGATATTTTTTTGTGATCTTCCGTGTCTGGGGCGAATATTTATCGAATACTTTGTGTACAGTATAGAGGAAGTGTTTCTCCATGAAGACTTGTATGAATGGATAAAGAAGTTCATGGGAGGGGGCATGAAAGAAAGCCAGGTAGAAGAAGCCGGACTACGAAACTAGTCATTACCTGATGACAACATTGAGTTTGCACATGAATGGAAACTATTGAATAGACGAATGATAGCGGATTATGTCCCCTGAAAGAAGACGTATGAAGATTAATGTCTGATGAAGAGGTGAAGAAAGCGGTGCATTTGTGGCTTGTTGCTCTACGTAAAATATTTTTTTTTAATGAAGGAGTACTAAAGGTTTTTGACATATGGATAAAATGTATTGAAAAGCAAGGATATTATGTTGAAACATGATGTACTGTATTTGTTTTTTATTAAAATTGCCCTATATGAAGAGTAAGGGGGTTTTACACGCAACGGCATCGCTAACGAGATGTCGTTGGGTTCACGGAATTTGTGACGCACATCCGGCCTCGTTATCGACGTCGTTGCGTGTGAAACGCAGGAACGACCGTTAACGATCAAAATTACTCACCTAATTGTTGATCGTTGACACATCGTTCTAATCCCAAATATCGTTGCTGTTGCAGGACCCAGGTTGTTCGTCGTTCCTGCGGCAACACACATCGCTATGTGTGACACCGCAGGAACGAGGAACAATATCGTACCTGCGGTCACCGGCAATGAGGAAGGAAGGAGGTGGGCAGGATATTCCAGCCGCTCATCTCCGCCCCTCCACTACTATTGGGCGGCCGCTTAGTGACGCCACTGTGACACCGAACGAACCTCCCCCTTAAAGGAGAGATTGCTTGGCGGCCACAGCGACGTCGGTGAAGAGGTAATTGCGTTTGACGCTGCCGTAGCCATATTGTTCACTACGACAGCGATCGCCCCGTGACGCGCCACTGACGTGGGCGGGTGCTGTCGCTCGTGACATCGCTAGTGATGTCGCAGCGTGTAAAGCCCGCTTGAGCCCGGAGTGTGGATGATATTTGACTCTCCCTCGTACAATATATAGGAAAGCTGTAGTTCAGGCTTTGACAATCCCTATCAAAAGTGCCCTCTTACAGACAGACCTGTGGTCACATTTTCTTTCCAGGCTTTTGTGGCAATGCTGGTAATAAATGCGCCCAATTTAATCTACCACATTTTATATGTAGTCATTTTAAAATGCATGTAATAGGATAAGCAACATTTTGTTCTGTTAGGTAAAACTTTAACTAAAACAGTACAAATAGCTGCCGGCTGAGTTTTTACAGTGCTATTTTAGATAATAAGAAACACAACTTGCAGATAGACACGGATCAGATTAAAACATGTCAGAAACATAATGAAGTTTCCACCGCTCAAACACAAACTCTGCATATTGAAGTGAAAGGTGCTTGGGGTATTGACGCTGCTTTTCAGATATATTTCATGCACCTTGCTTCCCATTAAAATATATTAAGAGCAAATTTCATGTGCTCCTGGCAATCATTTACGAGTGTGGCTGATACCTTCCTGTGATGCGCCTGGATCTTCCGCTCAGCATTTAATAGGAACATTTAACACTGTGAGCGGGAAGAATAGCTCATGCTACTATTATCTCCCATCTGTGAGGACTACTGTTAATTTGTTCTGATAGTTAAATACAATTACAACTAATGAAAGATCTTTCCAAATAGTTCATATCATGTTAGAATTACTTGTGTAGTATTTATGATTCGAGCCCTAGGAAGGTTCATATAAAGTGACATGGTTTTAAACATGGAGTGAATTTGCTTCCGGGAATTAATCTACTGTATTTAGCTATAGCTCGTTAACGCACTTATTTCGCTAGACAATCACAGGGAAGGAAAGAGGGTTAATCATTACCATGAAGTCAATTCTATTAAAAAAAACCTAGAATGGAAAACAGTTCTAAAAGTATCAATACAGATTAATTTCCCATAATTTCCCATAATTTTAGATAGTCTCTTACAGGAGGGCATCATCGGATGGTGTAGTAGTAGGGGTCAGAATAAGAAAGATTGGGTTGTGTGGTATGTTTAAAAAAAATAAGAAATTTGGAAGAAATTTGGTTTTCGTTGAGATTCTCCTGTGTTTTTCCTATGAAAACGTTTTTTGATTTGTAAGGATCAACTGGGGTTTGTAGGTATAAAAACATTCAACCTGATGGATGTACAGAGGTAACAATTGCCAAACTCATAAGTGAAGACAATATGACAGTTTTTCAATATTACTTGGTGATGAGCGCATATACTCGGTAATATTCGTTACTTGCACGAATAGTACAGTATTCGCGATATCCATTAATTGACGTGCATTTTGCTCCTCAGCACGCGAGATTTTAGTTTACTCCTTACATGTTTGGAGCCTGATTTTCAGCCACTAAACATGCTGGGATTGCTTGACAATCAAAGGAATGCCATAGCCATCTTTGCTGCTGGCATTACTGTGACTGGCTGACCGAATCCCATCATTGGGTCTATATAAGACTACCGGTGCCATCTTAGGTGTATTTCCTCTGGAATGAGCATAGGGAGAGTTGATGCTGCTGCATAAGGAATAGTGGTAGTGAGTGGTAGGATCTGCTGGAAGATTCAACTAACAGACGTTTTCAGGGCTAAATCACATGATTAGGGTATTATAAAGTCCCACAAGTACATAAAAACACAAAACACTGAGTGACATTGGAAATATAAATGGCCACAGCAGCCTTTATTGATTACAATCAACATATCCATAAACCATAACTTTCTGAAGAGATCCTGGATGGCATCTAACCAGTGAAACAGCGCCATAATACAATCCTCAGTCACACCACTCCGACTCAGTGCTGACAAATGTTACAGTGCTGTCCCTTCTCCAAGATTTTTAACCTGTTCCCCGGTATGTGTAAGTGTATGTACCAGCGGGAACATAACCGTAACAGATTTTAAAGGGTCAGCATCCCATTGATGAGACCTCTTACTCCGTTAACCCAGGCCATTCCTGACCTCCATAATGATTGGGTGCGAGACCTTGCGCCTGAGGTTCCCACCACACTTTAAGAGCCTTGAATACACCTTCCTTCAAATTCAAGTTCCACAGATCAAGAACCAGCTCGTTAAGGTGAACCCCATCCATTCTAAGAAAATCTGAATTTGGTACTTCAAGCTCCCCATGCCTGATAATCACTTCACCATTCCTGCTAACAAATTTGGAGACAGCCCTATTTACTCTCCTTCTGGCCCTGTTAAGTCATGCAGCGAACATTCTGAGGGGTAAGGCGAGCCACTATCTTACACTATACCACAATCATCTTGGAAAATAGTTCCTCTAGCCGCAACAAGTCAAATTTATATACAGAACTAAATCCCTAGATTGACGCACGCCTAGGTCATTACCCCAACGTAAAGCACCAGTATGTCCGGCGGGCGATTCAATCTTGCAAAATAATGTAATTGTGGAAGCAGGCTGCTCCACAACAATCAACTAATTCCAATCCAGCGCACACTTGCTTTCCCTCTGTCAAGCCTTAACCATCTGCCTTCCGGACGCTGATCCGGTTACAGTGCACCCCAGTATGCAAAGGAGTGCCCCACAGTCCATACTAAACACGCACCTGTATCTGTTGAAAAATAAAATTAGCCACACCACAGAAACAGGACATAAACATACACATAATAAAAGCTAGACTACAAGCACACATACGACTTGTACCGACTAGACGCCCAACAGCCAATTTGCTTCACCACACTCTCAGTTAAACCCCACAGAGCTGCTTCCAGCGCAGCCCCAATTCTGAAGGAATGGGACGTGAATTCCTTGTGATTCAAAACCAACCACTTCAATACCATACAGGAAACAGCCATGAACTAAAATCTAGAAAGGGTCGTCCCATCCTCATGAATCAGACAAGACCTGTCCCTTATCTCTGGTCTCTAAACCAAATACCAACACAATGTACTGGACATGCTAAAGAACCAGCCATTCTAAACAACACCACCTTACATCCTTTTCCAGCTTGATCTGATTTAGACCAACACAAAAAACAAACTACCCGATCCTTACCATCCCTGAAAAACAAACCATCCTGTGACAATACCGTCCTGCTAACCAATTCACTAATTCTGAAGGCTCCAAAAAAGGCCAGAGAAAAAGCTACCTGAAACAATGCAACCTCATATTCGTCTGAACAAACTCTTTTAAGAGCATCCTGCATACACCCTAACAATGAAAAAGAAACCTGCTTCCTAATATCCCGACCCGTAAAATTCTTCTTGTAGCCCCGCAAGGTCCATTTAACTATCAACCATACGCAATAACCTAAACCAAAAAGAGAGTTACCCCATTTTCTTTAATAAACCAGAAGCAGAAACCCCCTTTGAAAAACAATTACCGATAAAATATAATAACAGCGGAAACAAATCCCTTCCCATCCCATCGCTATACCCGATTCTACAAAAAGCCAACCATTCTATCCATTCGCCTCATATGCCATTTTCAAAGCTGTTCCCACAGATTGCAACATTAAATCAAAGTCTACCTGGATACCAGTCTCCATAGATTATTAGGGCAAAGGGTGGCACGCTGATCCGCTCCCGGAGCCAGAGTGCGAAATCGGTCCCACTGAAAATGATAAATAGAATCCGCTAAGCAATTTTGTACCCCTGGCACATGTCTTGCAGACAACCATGCATTAATCTCCAAACCTTTTAGATCAAGATGCCCCATTAGGTTCACTACCAGAGGAGTGGAAGAGGTCAAACTATTGATAACCTGTTCAACCACCAAATTATAACAACAAAATTTAACCCTTTTATTTAGAAATGAGTCCCCCACACTTCAATAGCGGCTACAATCGGAAGTAATTCAAAAAAGGCTAAATTATGAACAAAGATCTCCAGGTATCCGGCCACAAACCCGCAAACCATTTACCTTGAAAATAACCGTGTGATCCAGAAGCATCTGTCAATAATTCCCAATCAGAACTATCCACCCATTCCTCCATCAAAACAGATTTTCCGTTAAGCTTAACTAAAAAAATAGTCCCAAATCCGTAAATCCGCCTTTTGACTTGCAGACAAATGAATAAAATGACTTCGGTATTGCACACCCAAAGTAGCATATGCTAACAGAAAAAATTCGACCCATGGGCATGATGAGACACGCAAAGTTAAGCTTTCCCAATAATGACTGAAGCTCCCGCAAGCATAATTTCTTTCCAGTTAATGTTGCATAAACGTGGGCTCACAAATCCAGAATCATATCTTATCTTAACCCTAGAACGCGCAACCATAGAGATCTACACTTTCACATGCCTGGGGCCTTTTAGCCTGTGTGCAAAGAACGTGGAGTAAAGGCCACTTTACACGCTGTGATATCGGTACCAATATCGCTAGCATGGGTACCCGCCTCCATCGGTTGTGCCACACAGGCAAATTGCTGCCCGTGGCGCACAACATTGCCCTGACCCGTCACACATACTTACCTGCTCTGCGATGTAGCTGTGACTCGGCGAACTGCCTCCTTTCTAAGGGGGCGGTCCGTGCAGCGTCACAGCGACGTCACTAAGCGGCCGCCCAATCAAAGCAGAGGGGCGGAGATGAGCGGGACGTAACATCCCGCCCACCTTCTTCCTTCCGCATTACGGGCGGCAGCAGGTAAGGTGAGGTTCCTCGTTCCTGCGGCATCACACGGAGCGATGTGTGGTGCCGCAGGAGCGACGAACTACATCGTACACGCTGCAGCAGCGATATTTGAAAATGGACCCCCATGTCACTGATGAGCGATTTTGAACGTTTTTGCGACGATTCAAAATCGCTCATAGGTGTCACACACAACGACATCGCTAATGTGGCTAGATGTGCGTCTCAAATTCCGTGACCCCAACTACATCGCATTAGCGATGTCGTAGCGTGTAAAGCGGCCTTAACTCAAATAGAAATACTTTTCAAGGTTTATTTGAGATGTGAATATTTCAAAACATTATAATTATGTGCATAAAACAAAAAAAGTATTTACACCGGCTTAAAACGCCCAATATATGCATTCTATATAATTCTTTATATATAAATAACAGGTTTTTTTGTCAAAGTTTTTTATATAAAAGTTATAGTAAACATGGTGCAGGAATATTTCTTTTCAAAAACTTTCCTTTTCAACATTACTGATTACCCCCACAATTTTCACATATTATTTTTTCGGAGGAATATTCCTTGCCGACATTTTGTCCACAAGTAGTACAGAAACACTCAGATTTCCTTTCCTTCTTTGCTGGACAAATATAACAGTGCTTTCTTTTTTTTTCTCTTGGCTCTCGATATTCCTGAAAATGTATACCACATCGGATCACAGCTTCCGTAATTTGCCTTGGCAAGCATTTCGTGTTGCTTCGCTCCATCATGATAGGCATCAAAAGTTCAAAGACAAAGTAAGACAAGATAAAGACAAAGTCTTCCCCAGCAACCGTACAGACAAAAAGGCTGAGGATCACATCTAAACCAAGTACAGGCCTAAAAGGCCCCAGGTATGTGAATATGGGGTAGTCTCAAAAAGAGTTGTTTTACCGAAATGGCTATAACATAAATATATATGAACAACTGGAAATTACTAACAACTATATACCTGAGGAATACCTTGAGTTTCAAAATTCTAACTAAAGTAATCTTGCAGAGAATAGAAAACAAGTAACCTAGCAGGCCTGCGAGGCCCAAGGTATGCATTCTAGGGTTAAGAGACATTCCATAGTGACCGAATGCAACTCAATACCTAAAAAATGCACTGTCGTGGACAGATCTGATGTTTTTCCTGGAGCTAAAGGGATTCCAAACTTAGCCGTCACATGCTCGACCGTGTGTAGTAGAAGTGAGAACCCAGGCACAAAAAATCAACCTGGTAATGCAGCACCGACAGCTGACCAGATTTGGCCCTGACCACCCATTCCACGAAAGTGCTAAAACTTTCAAACAGTGAACATGAAATAGAATAGTCCATGGGCAGGCACTGATCTACAAAGAATTTACCGTCCTACACACAAGCCAACAAGTTAAAGCACTCCTGGTTCACTGGCAATTAACAAAAAGCGACCTTGATGTCCGTTTTGGCCATCAGGGCTCCTTTCCCACATCTCCCCAGACACTCCTAGTCTTTGTCAAATGACAACAATGATATTGCAGATAGCTCGTTGCTACTACTATCATTCACTGACTGACCCAGTAGATACGATAAATGATGTATAAGCCGAAAGTTGTTTGGCTCCTCTTTCGGCACGAACCCCCAAAAGAGAAACCAGCATATGGAGCCATGGGGGCTCGTAAAATGGCCCAGACATTAAACCTGGGCTCAATTCCTTAAGGAGTTTTTTCGACAACACCAAAGGGTGGAACCGGGCAGACTTTAAATTATTAGGGTGAAAACCTGAGCACTAGACAAAAAAAGGATCTTAAAACCAACAGAAAAATCATCCATTAATAACTCTGCAGCAGCCCTATCCAGATATTCCCTTAGATAGGGCAGCATTCCTTCTATCTCCTGTATATGCCTTTGATTTTATAAAACATCGGGAATGCCCATGGTTCCCACGACAAAAAGAACACTTGTGTTTAAATTGACAGGTCGCGCCTTTGACTGTTGCTAAATTGACAGCAACACCCTGGCCGCTGATGGTCAGAGGGTGTCACAACTACTGTTGACCCCCTGGCCCCCAGTCGAAAAACCGCGGGCTGGCCCACGGGGCCTCCATAAGGCACATCCTCAATGCAATGTAATTATGTCAGTTTCGGAGGGTGAAACAAATGCTGCTTCTGTGGGATATTACATAGTACATAGTTCCATAGTTACTTAGGTTGAAAAAAGACCTAGATCCATCTAGTTCAACCTTCCTCCACCAGTTCTACATTTTGTCACTTTCCAATCAGCTATCCAGGGAACAGGTACGGATGCCTCCTCCCCTGAACCCGTTGCACATACACAACTAATAGCATCACCCACATTCATTTCCTTGTCCAAGTGCAGCGCTCAGTTGTCCCTACCTAAGACTTTGTAACAGAAGTGGAAATACTCTGCCAGCCACCCACAGGCCTAAACACTGACCGGCCACATTGCAAGACTGCTTGCCATGGAAATGTTGCCATTTAGGCTGGTAGACACTTAGGGGTACTTTGCATGTTGCGACATCGCTAGCATCGGCTAACAATGCTGAGCGCGATAGCACCCGCCCCCGACGCACATGCAATATTTTGTGATAGCTGTCGTAGAGAACATTATCGCTACGGCAGCTTCACACGCACTTACCTGCCCTGCGACGTCGCTCTGGCTGGCAACCCGCCTCCTTCCTAAGGGGGCGGGTTGTGCAGCGTCACAGCGACTTCACACGGCAGGCGGCCAATAGAAGCGGAGGGGCGGAGATGAGCGGGACGTAAACATCCCGCCCATCTCCTTCCTTCCACATAGCCGGTGGAGGGAGGTAAGGAGATGTTCCTCGCTCCTGCGGCTTCACACACAGTGATGTGTGCTGCCGCAGGAACGCGGAACAACACCGTATCTCCTATTGGTGCGACATTATGAAAATGACCGACACTACACAGATCATTGATTTTTGACGCTTTTGCGATCGTTTATCGGCGCATCTAGGCTTTACACTTTGCGACGTCGTTACCGGCGCCGGATGTGCGTCACTTTCAATTTGACCCTGATAATATCGCAGTAGCGATGTCGCAGCGTGCAAAGTACCCCTTAGTCTTTCCATATCTTCCTGGTGGCAGCTGTCCCTTGATACTCAGTCCTTCCTTTACACAAGCACGTGTCCAATAACATAACCCATGGTCTGACCAACGCAGTTACTGGGAAGGTCCACTTATCAACATACACATAGAAAAGTACTTGTGGACAGGGATGCTAGATTTGCCTGATGGCACACTGGTTGAATCTGGTCGATGTCGGGACGGAGTCAGACCATGGGACATCACACATCCTTCTGACGTATAGAATAGTAGCCCAAGTTCCATAAAAGTTTCCCTCTCTTCAATGCCAGTTCTGTACACCCTCCTCCTCCTCCTCCTCATCTTTAGCTGAATTACATTCCTTATCAGTCCCAAGCTAGGAGAGCTTCAGCACTGCCTCCGTGAAGCAGCAACAGGCTCTGTTGAAACTCATCTCTTTAGATGATAAATCACACACCACAGCAGAACTGTTTAAAGATCTAAAATACCAGACCAATCAGTGGCTCTTGCCACTGAATCTAGAATCAGTCCTGGTTGTGTGCGACAATGGGCATAACCTTGTTACTGCTCTGAAGCTTAGCAAGCTGGACTATGTTTCAGAAATGAGAGCAGATGTGGTGTATCATGACAAATAATTCTGGCAAGTCTGGGTATGATTTCAAAACCACTGTACAACTAAGTTAAGCATGTGGGTCAAGCATGCAACATGGTCGCTGCTCTCAGTGAACTCAGTGGAACCCACTGCCGGATTGCTGGACTGTTGGATTACGGAATACGACCACACAGCAGTCCCGCAATTTGGTAGTGGGTTCAACAGAGTTTACTGAGGGCAGCGGGATAGCTCTTAGGTTCATGGAATTTCCATCTGCTGGGAAACTTGGGGGCTTTGAGCTCTCGTAGTTCACAGTCTTCAGATGACCCAGAAGTTGGAAATGCCAGGAACCTTAAAGGCTTCCTTAAAGGCTCCCTTAAAGTTACCAAGTTGACAAGTGCCACGAGACCTTGGTAACTGGCAACCCTAAAGGTTACCAGCATTCACAGCCACTGGGTCTTCCAGCAGCTATGAGACCCAAAAACCTACAATTAGTACTGTGGGATCCTGGCTGTGAACTACAGTGACCTTACTGACATCACTGCTTCTCACCGCTGCCCTCATTGTGTCCCAGAAGCTTCAGTAATCGGCCGGGTTTTCCATCACTGCAGCTTCTGGATGTAGCAAAGCCAGGATCATTGTGGGATGTCGTGTGGATTACATCTGACTTGCGAGAATGTTTTGGGGGTTAATACATTTGTAAAAGAGGGTGTGTGTTTTTATTTAAAATAAAAGATTTTTTTTTTTGTGTTTTTTTTTTTTTCATTTTACTTACATGATTGGTAATGGGTGAGAGTCAAATAGACAGCTCTCCATTACCAACCCAGGGCTTGATGGCAGCTGGGATTTTTGACAAATCACAGCTGACATGAAACCCATATATTACCTTGATTGCCACTGCACCAGGGCAATCAGGATAAACCGGGTAAAACGCTATAATTGGTGCATCTAATGAATACGCCAATTGTGAGGTGGTTGCAGGCTGTTATTTTTAGGCTGGGGAGGGCCCAATAACCATGTACCTTCCCAGCTTGAGAATACCAGTCCACAGCTGTCTGTTTTATCTGCGCTGGTTATCAAAAATGGGAAGGAGCCTAAGTGAGATCCTTTAGTTTGATAAGCAGTCATGATAAAGCACACAAGCTGGGGACTGCAGTCCACAGCTGTCTACTTTACCTGTGCTGGTTATCACAAATAGAAAGAAGACCGTACAACATTTTTTTTTTCACTGTGCCTTCCAATTACAGTACCAGTATCAAAGATGGATACGACATTACTGTGATTGGCAGGCAATCCCCACATGTTTATTGTTTGAAAATTGGGTGTCAAACATAGAGAGAGGACTTGAAACTCACGGCGCAATAACCAAAGTATTTGACAAGTAATGAATATCCTGCATATATTAATATTCGTGAGAGTAACGAATAGTAACGAACTTATTCGCTGATCACTACTTAATTGTTATTAAGCCTGAATTAGTTTAGGAAGTCATGTCCGTTCATTATTTACCTGCCATCTGTTATGTAAACTATTTATATATTTCAGAATAAATGCTAAAATATGTAATTTATATATTTTATTGCTGATCTGTGAAATGTTTCCCTGATGTTAAAATGAGCCATTTTTTCCTGTCAGTACTTTCTGCACTTTCAAGAGGCATCAAAAGCACATCAGTAATAAATTGCATAGGATATCAGAATCATATAATTAAATAACAGAAATCTATGTGAGCTACGCAGGAGTTTAAGCTCTCTATAGATGCCCATTACTTTGGAAATCAGTGGTGGCACGAGAACAGACAGACTTTATGAATGAGATATTATCACATGGATCTATAAAACATATTAGAAAAAAATGTTAATTGATTCCCATTTGTGACGTCAGATGGGTGATATTGGAGTATGGTCCAATAATTTTGTAACATATAATTAGAAACAAACTTTGTAAATGAATGGCGAAATGTGAAATAACTAGAGATGAGTGAAAATAATAATATACAAATTTACCACAATCAATATATTTTGTTAGGAATTTTGATTTGCAGTGAATAGATTTGGCACTGGTTAAAAAGAATAGGCATCTTCCACTTGCCCTGACCAAATGTGTTTATGACACAGGAACTCTCTTATCTCTCTTTGTCCCTATCAATTACAAATGTATTATTCTCTTTTTATTACTCTCTAATCTAGTTGATACTGGCACACACTACCTATTCAATTTGATGAATGTTTTATGGATTTCTTTCCCTATTTCTAAGGGCAGCTTTGCAGACTATGACATCGCAGGTGCGATGTCGGTGGGGTCAAATCGAAAGTGATGCACATCCGGTGTCACTTGCGATGTCGTAGTGTGTAAATCCTAGATGATACGATGAACAAGCGCAAAAGTGTTGTTATCGTATCATCGGTGCAGGCTCCGATATTTCCATAATGCAGGTGCGGCGACAGGTACGATGTAGTTCCTCGTTCCTGCGGCAGCGCACATCGCTGTGTGTGAAGCCGCAGGAGCGAGGAACTTCTCCTTACCTGCCGCCAGCAGCTATATGGAAGGAAGGAGGTGGGCGGGATGTTTACACACAAGATATCGTACCTGCGACAGGGGCAGGGACTATCGCGTGCGACATCGCAGCATCAGCTTGTGATGTCGCAACGTGCAAAGCCCGCCTAAGGCTAGACACTTAGGGGTACTTTGCACGCTGTGACATCGCAAGCCAATGTTGGGATGACGAGCGCGATAGTCCCCGCCCCCGTCGCAGCTGCGATATCCTTGTGATAGTTGCGGTAGCGAACATTATTGCTACGGCAGCTTCATATGGACTCACCTGTCCTGGGATGTTGCTTTGGCCGGCGACCCGCCTCCTTATTAAGGAGGCGGGTTGTATGGTGTCACTGCAACGTCACATGGCAGGCGGCCAATAGGAGCGGAGGGGCGGAGATGAGCGGGATGTAAACATCCCGCCCACCTTCTCCCTTCCGCATATCCTACGGGAGCCGTGGTGACGCCGGTAGGAGATGTTCCTCGCTCCTGCGGCTTCACACAGCGATGTGTGCTGCTGCTGGAGCGAGGAACAACATCGGACCATCGCGTCAGCATAATTATGGATTACGCCGACGCTACACCGATGATACGATTACGACGCTTTTGCGCTCGTTAATTGTATCATCTAGGCTTTACACACTACGATGTCGCCTGCGATGCCGGATGTGCGTGACTTTCAATTTGACCCCACCGACATCGCACCTGCGATGTCGAAGTGTGCAAATTACCCATTAGTCACACACAACTACTTACCAGCGATCCCGAAAACGATGTGACCTGATAGAGATCGCTGTTAAGTCACTGGGAGGTCGCTGGTGAGATGTCACACACTCAGATCTTACCAACGATGCAGGAATGATACAGGTCGCAGTAGCGACCTGTATAACGATCTCAGCAGTTACTGTGACTCTGTCACACAGTGTAAAACACAGCAATGCGTCCTGCCCAGCAGGACATCGCCTTTGAAGAAAATGGCCTGGACCAGTCTGCAATGACTAGCGATCTCACAGCAGGCGCCTGATCGCTGGTAAATGTCACACATAACGAGATCGCTAACGGGATCGCTACTGCATCACAGAAACCGTGACTCAGCAGCGATCTCGCTAGCCATCTCGTTATGTGTGACGGTACCTTATGCTTTGAGCTATGCGATATCCTCTGACTTTCCAGATTCACCATAAGGGTACGCTCACAATGGAGTATAATATGGAGGAGTGCAATACGAGAACATTTCATTGCACTCTCTCCAATGTTATTCAATGAGGCAGAGCAGATCTGAGATTGGTTTCTCATGCTAAATCAGTGAAGGTGGATGTAGAGGCCTGGCCAGATGAGCCCTGCAACTGAAACGCCCATGCCGGGAATTGCAGGGCTCGCACGGTCACCGGGGGACGGGGGATGCTTGCAGCGCCACCCGTGGTTTGCGGCCAGGTGTTCAGCCGCCGCTGCACAGTCTCTCTCCAGGGCAGGTGTTACGGGCAGCCGGATGGAATCGCTCCCCATGGGTGGAGCGGGGTGGCCCCGAGAGGTTTATGAGACCCAGGGCAACAGTCCTCAGGGACACCGGGGGCGCAGGGTGGCGGCATTACTCACAGCAGTCAGAGAGTGCGGTTCCAGTTGTTCTTTATTAAGAGTCTGTTCCACATCGCACCCGGGTTCTGGTCCTCGCCGCCTGTAGCCTTTGGTCGGTCCCGGGCAGGTAGGAGGAAGGGGCCGGTGGAGTGATCTGGGGTTCCCTCTCTCTTTCGGTGTGATAATGCTATCCCTGTGGCATGGAGCATCTTGGAGACCCACCGCCATTCTGTCTGTCTCTCTTCCAGTAGCGGACAACACACCAACCGCCACCGGGTACAACTTTCTCCTGGGATCCCCAGTCCTCAGCTCCATTCCCTTCATTTAGGTGTTATCAGCCCTGGTCTCGTGGCATCTCCTCAGCAGGGAGCTGTCCTGTGTAAGTCTGCACTCTGCTGCAGCCTCTGACGTTCTGACAAACTTTCTGTGTGTTCTGCACTAAACTGACTCCTATTCAGGCACCCTTCCCCTTGGTTGTCATGGGGACATGCCTGTGTCCAGCCACCTGCTCATTAACGAGACAGGATGAGTCATGGACTAAACTAAAAACTTCATGCTGCAAAAGCTATTAACTCCTTCCTGCCAGTGTGATCTGAGTGTGTGTTGTGGGGACTCTTCTTCCTCCTGCCCGGGAAAAATGGGGTAACATTTAATACCCTGTAACGACCCATTTTCAGGGGCGTTACACTCCTCCAGACCAAAAACGCAACACTCCGGGATTGCGACAACAAACAACACCGCAAAAAAAACATTTTCATAGATAAACAAATTAACACATCCCTTTTACCGGGACCCAATAAAGGATAGGAAGAGGTAGGAGGAAAAAGAAGAAGAAGAAAGAGAAGAAAAGCATGGAAAAAGAAACAGTGGCATATATCAAAACATTTAAACTTTCGGGAACAGGCCTCCTTACGACGCTCCAGGGCCCTCCAGGTACCCAGGTTTAGGGAGTAAACTCGGTAGTCCAAATCCCGGTACGGGCTGCAGTGCCGGGCTCACCCCTCCGGCCACCATTTGCCAAAGCTCGCACCCGGGCAGTCCATATCATCCCCCCACCTTCGCCAGGGGAGGCAGAGTTCCTGGCTCCTAGCAAGTGTCCAACAAAGGGGCGGGCATGAATGTTCGCGCCCCGCTGCAGCCCCACTCACAAAGGGCGGGCAAGTCCAGTCCTTGTTGGTACGCATGGCGCACATCCCATTCTCAGTGGACACCATTGTACAGTCCAAGTCCATTTGTCGCATACCTGCAGCTGCAGGCACCAAAATAAATGTTAGACAATCCAATTTTGCAGACGGTTTACACAAGGCACGCGCCACCCGGCGTTACCGGGTCTTGTCCGGACCCTGCTCGCAGCGCCAAGTTGAAACGCCCACGCACAACCATCTGCCAGAGAGAGTCAATGTCTATGGGCCACTTCAGGTGGGGTATGCAACACTTAGTTTTCTCTTCAGTGTGGTGTCCATCACTCCATAGCCAGCCACCGTCGTAGACGCAGTGTTGAAAAACAGAACATTGTTATTCTCTGGGCAAACCAACTTTAACTTTTTATTTTCTCTTCCACCACTGTGACAGACATAGCCTCCCTTTCTGTGGTTCTGCTGCTTCTATTTCCTGGGGTATTCTGTCTCGGCCTATACTGAACTTTGTGTTCGCAAGCTGTTGGTCTGTGCCTTAATTCCCCCTGCTTTTCTTAGCACCACTGTTCGCTGCCCTGATGGCTGTGCAGTCACTTGACTTACCTAAGCCCGTCAGGGTGAGCCATAGGCTGCAGAATTTCCAATGACACCTTCTGGTTCCTGACTGGCTAGACTACTTCGCCATGTCTCCCTTACTCAAACTCTTCAGCAGAACGTGAACCTCACAAGTCGCGTCTCCAATAACGAGTGATGAGTAAATGTATTCATCCCTATTCACTATTCGCAGAATAGTGTGGTATTTGGGGTATTCGTTATATAACGAGTAATGGTATATTCACTTCGCTATATTCGGATGTCCCGCCCAGCTGTTTTGGTGCCTGATTTGCAGCCACTAAACATGCTGGGCTTCTTAACCAATCACAGTAATGCCGCAGTCATCTTGGTTGTGACATTACTGTGATTGGCTGGCCACGCAGTGTCATAGGGTCAATAAAAGCACTTCTGCAACCATTTTGTGCACATTACATTGCCAGAGTCTCTCTCTAAGCGCTTCATACTCAATGATCACCAGCGCGGCTGTCACATTGCACCCGCTGCCTCTTATTCTTCTTCTTCCCTACCTGCTAGGCTCATACATATTCACTGAACTCGCTCATTAGGCTCATACATATTCACTGCTTCCCCATCTGTGATTGGTTGCCGTCAGACGCGCCTCCACGCTGAGTGACAGCTGTCTGACTGCAACCAATCACAGCCACCGGTGGGTGGGTCTATATCGTACAGTAAAATTAAAAATAATCAAAAAAATAGTAACGTATGTTCCCTCCTAATTTTGATACCCAGCCAAGATAAAGCCTCACAGCTAAGGGTTCATATTCTCAGGCTGGGGAACCCCATATTAATGTAAGCCCCCCAGCCTAAAAATATCATCCAGCAGACGCCCGTAATTTCTGCATCCATTAGATGTGACAGTCCCGGGACATTACCCGGCTCATCCTGATTGCCCTGATGTGGTGGCAATCAGGGCAATGAGGGGTTAATAACAGCGCACACCTGTCATCAAGTCCAGAATTAGTAATGGGAAGGGGTCTTCTATGAGACCCCCCCATCACTAATCCTATAAGTAAAAAGAAATATACATACACTGAGAAAAATTCTTTATATGGAATAAAATACAAAATAATTTTCTTTCACCACTTTATTAACCCCAAAACACCCAGGTCCGAGGTAATCCACACAAGGTCCCACGATGGTCCTGGCTCTGCTACATCTGAGCTTAGAGAGACTGAAAACATGTCCGATCTCTCCAGGCTCCAGGAAACACTGACAAGACGGACCCAGCTAGCAGGTTCCCACAGTATGACCTCTGGTGACCTGAAGCACTCTATCTTAAAGTGCAGGGCCATGTCCGACACCCCGATAGTACTTTAACAGTGACAGTGCCGGCATAGAGATGCGGGCTGCCCCACACTCCTCGGACAACATTGTCAGTGTTAAAGAATGGGGCCGTGTCCCACTCCCTGCCAGCACTTTCACCAGTAGCAGTGCTGGGTTGGATGTGCGGGCTGCCCTGCACTCAGAGAATGGCATTGTCAGTGTTGAAGTGTTGGCAAAGTGCGGGAAACGGCGCTGCACTTTAACAATGGCAGTGCCAGCATGGAGGTGCGGGCTGCCTCGCACTCCCAGATGGCATTGTCAGTGTTGAAGTGCTGGTGGGGAACAGCACACGGTCCAACACTTTAACACTGACAATGCCACCTGGGGAGTGAGGGGCAGCCCAAACGTCCATACCAGCACTGTCACTGTTAAAGTGCTGGCGGGGAGCTAGACACGGCCTCGCACTTTAACAGTGGTATTGCCGGCATGGAGGTGTGGGCTGCTGTACACTCCCCAGATGGCATTGTCAGTGTTGAAGTGAGGGGCCATGTCCCACTCCCCACCAGCCCTTCAACACTGACAATGCCATCAGGGGAGTGCGGGGCAGCGCGTACCTCTATGATGGCACTGCCACTGTTAAAGTGTTTGCAGTGAGTGGGACAAGGCCCCGTACATTAACAGTGAAAGTGCCGGCATGGAGGTGCGGGTTGCCCCTTCACTCCTCAGATGGCATTGTCAGTGTTGAAGTATGGAGCCATGTCCCGCTCTCTGCCAGCCCTTTAACACAGACAATGTCGTCAGGGGAGTGCTGGGCAGCCCACACCTCCATGCCAGCACTGTCACTGTTAAAGTACTGGTGGTACATGACCCCGCACTTTAAGCCAGAGTGCTTCAATTCATCAGAGGTCATACCGTGGGAACCCGGGTATGACTTCCGATTAACTGAGTGCCATCACTGCTGCCAGCCGGGTCCTTCTTGTTTCCAGGAGCCTGAAGAGCTCAGACATGTTTTCAGTCTCTCCAAGCTCAGATGTAGAAGAGCCAGGACCATAATGGGACCTCGTGTGTTTTGGGGTTAATAAAGTGGTGAAAGAGAGTGGTTTTGTATTTTATTCTAAATAAAGGATTTTTCTCTGTGTATTCGTATTTTTTTTACTTATAGGATTAGTGATGGGGGTTCTCATAGAAGACCCATTACCATCACTAATTCTGGACTTGATGACAGCTGTGTACTGTTATTAACCCCTTACTACCCCGGTTGCCACCACATTAGGGCAACCGGGATGAGGTAGGTAATGTACCGGAACTGTCACATCTAATAGATGCGACATTTCCAGGTGGCTGCTGGCTGATATTTTTATTTACAATAACGTGGGTCTCCCAAGGCTGAGAATACCAGCCCTCAGCTGTGAAGCTTTATCTTGGCTGGGTATCAAAATTAGGGGGGACCACACGTCGTTTTTTTTAAAATTATTTACTTGTTTATTTTAATGTACGATATAGTCCCATATACCGGTGGCTGTGATTGGTTGCAGTCAGACAGCTGTCAATCAGCGTGGGGGCGAGTCTGATTGCAGCCAATCACAGACGGGGGAAGTAGTGAATATGTATGAGCCTATTGAGCGGATGCAGTGAATATGTATGAGCCTAATGAGCAGGTATGGAAGAAGAATGAGAGGTCGCGGGAGCAATGTGACAGCCGCGCCGGTGATCGGTGAGTATGAAGCGCTTGGACAGAGACACAGAAAGAGAGAGAGAGCGAATAGTGGTGTAATACTATGACATCCTCATTCCCAGAAACCATATTTAAGTCAGATATGCATGCAAACATATTCACCAGGTTCTCCCCATTCAGTTTCATCACTTTCCCATCCTTTTCAGCCTTTTCCTCAGGCCCCCAGACCTCTTTGTTGGGTCCAGCAAAAAATGACTCGCATTTCCCATTGACTTTCATTGTACTCGCTATTTGTAACGAATACATGAATATTACAAAGCATCCCTTACGAGTATAGCAATTACGAAAATTATGGTATTCGCTCATCTCTACTAACAACCTCTTGGCCATCTGTCACTCCTCCTCTCTTGACTCTAAGCTTTCCGCTAACTAAGCAGTGCATACCTCTGCTATGCATGCTAACACCTTTATATCACTCTAATATATGTCAGCTAACATATTTCACTATACATAATATGTTTACAGTACATAAAATATGACATAACCAAATAGTTTGTCATGTCAGGCCTCAATGTTAGGTGACACCAGCTGCTGCGCAGTCTCAGCTATGCTACATCAAAACACTGTATGTAATACATACAATGAGTGGGGGGAAAATGCAACCACCTCCTTCACTTAAATGTGGCCATCCTCGACCACAACTTTTACTACAAGCATAGTATTAAAATTTTCTTTAGAGTCTGTTATCTTCACTTGGATACCGGAAAAGGGTAAAACAAAAACTTTTAAAACAGGCCAGAAGTAGATGACAGTCTTCAACAGTCCATTTCTTGCCATTGGCAGTATCATCCAAGCGTCACTGCGGATGCAGTTTCCTGGTCAGCAACACCACCCAATGGTACCAAATTTGGGTAGAGTTCCACTGGGTAAAGTCCTTGGGGGAGAAAGCAAAGTCTTAGGGACAAAGTAGCAATATCCTCGGGGCAAGGGCAAAGTCCACGAGGCAGGGGCAATGTCCACAGCACAGGGGATGAATGGGTTCTTCACCCTCTCAACGATTCCGCATTCCAGAAGAGGGGTGCGCAACATGTGCCAAATAACCAGGAAAGGAGGAGATAAGCAAAACAAATCTTTGGACGCTCCAGGCCAACTTCTTTGGGACTGGCTCTCCTGACTCAATCCTACAGAATGTGAAACAGTCCCATGCTTGGGTGCAACAAGCACAAGTTAAGATTATATTTATAACCAGCAATCCAACTTCATAACTTCATAACCTCGAGGACTGTGTCCATCCTCAGACACAGGTGGCCTTTGATTTGGCCACCTTTACATAAACAACTGAGCCTGTTCCTTGCATGATGTTAACCGTGGCCAGAGGGCTCGCTCACCGGCTCACTCTCGGCTGAACTGCAGGGGTTGATCCCGGTGAGCTGGCCTCCATCTTGCCACTGTGGTGGTGGGTACGCAGTATGAGCGAGCCTAAAAGGTCTTTGTTAGGGCTGCCCCCAACACCTCGCAGAAAGCCCCTTTGGCCATTGTGTGGACCATGGTTGCCACGTACCACCCATGGATTCCATCCTCTTTCACAAAAAGAACCCAGTCCCCCCAGGTCAGAGCAGAACGTTCGCACACTGAGCTGGCATTTACATACACACTCATTCCCATCCTGTCCTCCTGTATGAATCTGTAGCCTTGCCCCAAATCAAGGTGCCAGACTACCCTATACGTCATGAGGCTGCCATATGTGCTGCCACCCGGGAGTACCAGCTAATCCGGCACCAAGCTTCTCATTTCTTCTTCCCCTTGATCTACCATTTGTACTCTGCGAGGTGTAAAGTCAGGGGCTTCTCGGCCAAAAAAGCTTTGAGGCAAGTGTTCTAGGTCAGGCGTTTGGCAGCATATCTAGACTCACATGCACCCATACAAGTCTATGGGTGTGTGTGTGTGTGTGTGTGAAACATCAGGCTGCACTGATGTCATCCGAGTGCTGTTCGATATACGCAGAGACAGGCAATGGAGAAGAGGTAGCAAATAATCTCCCCTTTGTCTCCTCACCTGTGATCTAATTCTCACATGCAAGAGAATAGGAGCATAGTAGAATGGTACTGCGCATGCTAACAGCAGAGTTTGAGCTGAGTGTCATTAGCATATTGCATTAGATGCTATTGCATCGGATGCTATACACTAGTGTGACACCTGCCTTAAATGGAGCTGCACTTCGTGCTTTTGCTTTTTTACAGGCTGATAGTCCCTCCTGATTGGTTATGCTTTACCATATGATGTGATATGTGCAAAGCATTATGGAGGAACTCACCTAGATGTTCCCAAGTTATGTGATCCTTCTCTCCCTAATGCAGTCTACTGCAATGTGTAAAATGGTGGCGATCATTTTAGGCAATACACTTGCAAATTGTTTTATCTGTTCAAAGTATATACTGTACTTACTGTGACAATTTCTGAGACAGATTGTTGGCACACAAAGGATTTCCATTCCAACATAGTGGAACATATTTAAAATAGGATGCATCCAGCTTTATCTCCTATAATTCAATAAAACAACTATATTTCAGTGTAAAAAGAAGTCTGCGAAGCTTAAGGCCACTTTACACGCAGAGATAAATCTTTGGCAGATCTGTGGTTGCAGTGAAATCATGGACATATTGTTCCTTTTGTAAACAGCCAAAAACCTGGCACTGATTGTCCACAATTTCACTACAACCACAGATCTGCCGCAGATTTATCTCTGTGTGTGACAGGGCCTTTACACTTTATTGAAAGTGCACCGGCTATTTTACTCAAAATTAAAGTAAAGGCTACTTTACACACTGCGATATCGGTCCCGATATCGCTAGTGTGCGTACCCGCCCCCATCTGTTGCGCGACACGGGCATATCGCTGCCCGTGGCGCACAACATCGCCCAGAGCCGTCACACATACTTACCTGTCCGGCGACGTCGCTGTGACCGGCGAACCGCCTCCTTTCTAAGGGGGCGGTCCATGCGGCGTCACAGCGACGTCACTTAACCGCCGCCCAATCGCAGCGGAGGGGCGGAGATGAGCGGGACGTAACATCCCGCCCACCTCCTTCCTTCCGCATAGCGGCCGGGAGGCAGGTAGGGAGACGTTCCTCGCTCCTGCGGCGTCACACGCAGCGATGTGTGATGCCGCAGGAACGAGGAACAACCTCGTTACTGCTGAAGTAACGATAATTGGGAATGGACCCCCGTGTCGCCGATTAGCGATTTTTCACTGTTTTGCAACGATGCAAAATCGCTAATCGATGTCACACGCAACGGCATCGCTAATGCGGCCGGATGTGCGTCACGAATTCCGTGACCCCAACGACTCCGCATTAGCGATGTCGTAGCGTGTAAAGCCCGCTTAACAGTTAAAAATCCTTTTCAACCAAATACCTGTTTAATATCTCCAGGAATGTCTGAGATTCTCTTGCTCTATATATTGCCATGCATTCTTTTTGAGTAGGCGGTTTTTCTTCCTCATTCTGTTCTACATTATATTAGCTGGATTTATTTTTCTCACTTTGCAGCATACTTTCTCCTAGCACACAAATCTCTGGCCTTAATTGAAAACATCTTCGTGTTTCTCCATGAAACAGTTTGCCCAGTAGAAGACTTTGAGTAGAGTGACTGAGACCCATCCACACTCATATTTACTGTGTGTTATTAAGCATTGCTTATATAGTGCCATTAATTCCTTTGCGTTTTACAGACATCATCATCGGTGTCCACATTGGGGCTCAGTATATAAATTTCCTACGGTATTAGCAAGTCTTTGGAGTGTAGGAGGAAACCGAAGTATTCGAAGGAAACCCACGCAAACATCGGGAGAACATACAAACTCCTTGCTAATGCTGTCCTTGGTGGGATTTGAACCCAGGACTCGAGCGCTGCAAAGTAACACTGCTAACCACTGATACTGAGCCACCATGTATCTCCGAGTCTCTATTGATAAGTGTAAGAGAGGGTGGACCAAATTTTACTGTGTCTTGTTTAGTGTGCACTGAACATACTCTGTCGCCCTTCTTATAAGAAACTAACAGGAAGAGTTCAACATAGCTTTAATCACTGTGATTCAATAGTCTAAGGGGAAATCTTTTCTCTTTGCGGAGACTGACAAACCAATCTGGCTGTCAGTGGTAAGGAGTCTTATAGCTACAATGCTCCTGTGGGTATTATTAAAATTGTCTCTTCAGGGAGGAAGGAGACAAACTGTAGCACCACCTATTGGAAGTAGCAATCCTAAAAGTCAAAAGTGGTCCTTTAATGAGCCTTTCATATGACCTAAAATTTATGCCAGATCAGAACCTCAATTTGCAGACACGGTGTTTCGGAATGATTGTCCCTCGTCAGTGCAAAGTATGAGATCTGATCTGGCTGAATCAGAAGCTCTACTGGGGTCTAAGGGAAAAACGTTTCTCCTTGCCGAGACTGACAAAACAATCTAGCTGTTAGTAATTCAATATGGAGGCATTTTTGGAGATTTGAAGTGAACCTGTTATGTCATTTTCTTATTTCAATGTGTTTTAAATGATGCAATGTGCACCACTAACATTTTGTATTTTTTTAATTTCATGTCTTTATCTTGTAAAAAAGACTTTATATGCTTTGGTGAATGCAGTAAATACCTTAGGTTTTAGTCATAGGGGCAGAACGTTTGCTGGGATCAGTCACTGTCACTCAACTTCACTGTCTTTGTTCATAAATGTTTAAAAACGTATAAAAAGCTTATAATTGTACTTCAATAAACATAGAAATATCTGACTAAAAGATCTAAAAAAAAACTTTGTGAAAAGAAAAATTTGTGTCAGTCTCTATCAAGGTAGTTGCTTAATGTAAAGATGCTATAATGCACGCCGCCGCTGCACTACCACTGCTGTTTCAGCCCTTCCAGGACCAATATCAGGCGTCCTGTTCCGCTCATCCCCGCTCAGTCACAGCCTCCCACCATCACTCTGACAAAGTGTACTTCAAAATGTGATGCTCTCAGTCTAACTTCAGTGACGGTTGTCCAGGTGACCCATGCATCATAGCTATTTACATTAAGCAACTACCTTGATAAAGGTGTTACAACCGAAACGTTGGTGTTGCTACTGTCAGGGTTCACATTTTTGCAGTCTGTCAATAAAACACTTGCATGAAAATTATTCCTCTCCTTGTCCTTTGAGTGCTTGGGTTTTGCTCTTTTCTAATGACCTGAAGAGAGCTTGGACTACAGTCTCAAAGAATACTGTTAGTAACACACTACGTCGTCATGGATTAAACTCCTGCTGGACATGTGAGGCCCCCTGTTCCCACCAGCAAATGTCCAGTCATGTTTGAAGTTCAATCTGGCATGATCCAGAGGAGGCATGGGAGAAGGTCATATTATCAGACCAAAATTGAACTTTTTGGTACCAACTCTAGTCTCAGTTTTTGGAGGAAGAAGGATGAGTACAACCCCAAGAACACCATCCCAATCGTGAAGCTTGGGGGTGAAAACATCATACTTTGGGGATGATTCTCAACAAGGATTACAGGACAACTACACCGCATTGAAGGGAGGATGGATGGGGTCATGCATCACAAGATTTTGGTGAACAACCTCCTTCCTTCAGTAAGAGCATTGCAGATGAGTCGTGACTGAGTCTTCAGGAAAATATCATCAAGGGTGGCGCATGCGCAGATTGAGATCTCGGCTCTCTGAGATCTCAATCTGTGCATGCACCGCCTTTGACAACATTTACCTGCTGTCCATCGCATCCATCGCCAGGAGATTAATCACACCTGCCTGGCGCCGCCAGTATACCAAATCATCCCAGCCCAGGGAAAGCAGCATCTCCCCACTTGTGCCGCCAACAGCTTCCTATGGCCCTGCCCCACCGCCCCGCATCCCCTTGTAAGATACATTTAGCTTATAAGTCACACCACCATTTTCCTCTAATTTTTTGGGGAAAAAAGTGCATCTTCTAATCTGAAAAATATGGTATGCTGCCTTCAAGTGGGTTAAAAATGCGGACCTGCTACTCTTGGGCCAGACTAAAATTTTCCAGCCAGCCCCTGCTCGGAGATTGAAGTTGATTTTGGATTGGAGTCGTCATTTCTCCGTCCATTCCAACAAAATACATCACATCACACCGTGCAACATAAATATTCAATATCCACAGCGGCATTGTATAACTAAATTCCAATTGTAGGAGTTTGCAAGAAACGGAAGAGAAGGTGTTAAAATTTTGCCTTACATTTTAGAATGATTAAGCGTGGCTTTTACTTTCTCATTTAATTAAAACCTTCATGCATCCTGAAATTCATGTGTACACCTAGCTTCAAGACGCTGTAGTAAGTTGTTTGCAGCAGTTGTATGATGAAGATACGGCATAAACAACCTTATTAAGGATCTCAAGATAGATGTTAATTGTCGGCCCATGTTATCATTGCGTTCGGTTGCCTAGCAACCCGTTCAGGCTCTTGAAATTCTCACCGTACAAAGTCCCAAACTATCTTTAAAAAAAAGTGCATGAAAGTATCGTAATTGGCTTTGGGTCAAAATGTGGAGAGAATAACAATCGCGCCACTAATTTCAATTCTGATGATTTTTATTTCTTTTAAGCATAACATTTAAGTAATCCGGCGGCACATTCACTAATTATTAACATTTACTTTTTGCCCATGAAATGAAAGGGTCTCCGAAAGTTCGCTTCAAATCTCGAAAATTCAGACGCGCATCTGGACAAATGAAGTATTCAGCCTCCTATTAGTTATGCATAAATTCAATAAATATTTATAAGCATATTTCCCTTAAAATAAAAAATAAAAAAAAATACCTGTAAATATAAATCCTCTTGTGTAAATTCTATTAATATTCTATTCAGCTGTTCTTCGTCTAACAGATGCTTGGATTTCTAAAGTAACGGAAATTATTAATATATAATGAAAAATTGTAAATATAATAATTCAAAGTTAACATTAAAAATAATTGCACCAAAAGTAATTTATTAAAATGATGATGATGATATAATATTATACTTATGGCTGACTTCAAGATGATGAAGGGTGTTTGTTGGAAAAGCTATTGTCATGGTTCCTCTGTGCAGAGCATCTTGCACACTAGGAGACGCTCTGCTGTGCTATCCTGGACTACTGAGCTGACAGTGACACAATTCCTCTGTGTAGAGCATCTAGCACATTAGGAGATGCTCTGCTGTGTTTTCCTGGGCTACTGGCTGGCAGGTTGATTGACAATGCAGGATTCCATGCAGGTTCTGGGAGGTGCATGTACTCAGGTGTTCCAACTTCCTGGTAATTGCTCTGTTTCATAACTGAGCATGCTCCCACAGAACCTTGCCAGTCATACATTCTGGTTCTGTAGTTGTGTTGTTGGACTGTGTTTCTGTATGTGTTCTGATCTTTGTTTCTTGACCCCGGACCGTTGTTTGACTCCTCTCTGCCTACTCCCTGTTCCTGTAGTGACCTCCTGGCTTTTGACCTCAGATCGTTACCTGACCATGTCTCAGCTTTCTCCCTGAATCTATTATGTGCCCTCCTGAAATTCTGAGCCTCGAATTGTGACCTGACTATGCTCCTTTGTACTCCCTGCATCTATACGTGTCATCCTGTTACCAGACCCCAGCTTGCCTGACTACTCTTCTGTCTGTACTAGCCGTAAGTAGTGACATGCGTTACATTTATAATAGGCCTTCTGCCGAAGATAAACACCAGGACCAGTGTGCCTCAGAGTGGTGTGTTCTTAAAGGGAATCTGTCTGATGGATTTCACCTCCAAACTAGTTATATGCCCGTGTAGCTCTTTCAAAGAGAAGTCTAGCAATACCTTTACATGACCAGTCCGTTCCTTCATTACTGAGAACTTGCTGTTTCAATCAATATGGTTATGATGATGAAGAGCTTTTGCATGTGAAAAATCTTCTCACGTCTTTGTACAAAGGGCTGCAAAAACAAATTGTGAGGCTCCACAATATGCAGACATCAAAGGAAAGGAGATAATCATTAAAATTTGCATTGCTGGCGATTCATGAGAGTTCAGACTAGGGAGTGGAAAACATGTGGTTCATTAAAGTCAACGCGTTTCTAAACCCACTGGTTTCTTCTTCAGGACAAACTATCAGGCCAAAACAAGGTGATGGTTTATCCTGATGAAGAAATCAGAGAATGAGACTAAATGAGAATTTAGTAAGAGTAAGACCAATTAAAAGCGACATGCAGTAATCAAGATGAGAATGAATAAGCATGACATTATGAGTTTTAGCAGTTTTAAATGTAAGAAAAGGGTGGATTCTGGAGATGTTTTTTGGTAAAGGTGGCATGAGCATGTTAATGAGTGAATGTAGGGTGTAAAGTATAAGAATAAGTCAAATATAACCTCAAGGCAAGGAGCATGCTGCTCGGGGGTTAGGTAAAACCATACAACAAAAATGGTATTTTCAGATATAGGTAGACTAGTAGAGGAAAGATTCAGTTTCAGATAGTGGTAAGACATGATGTTGGAGACAGAAAACAGACAGTCACTGGTATTTTGTAGTAATGCAGGAGTGATGTGAGAAGAGGTTTATAATTTCCTTTTATCAGCATAGAGAGTTTACTGGAAACAAAATCTGTTAATGGTTTGTCCAATAGAGGTGGTATACACAGAAAAAAAAGGAGAATACCAAGGCCTAAACCCTGAGGAACTTCAAAAGTAAGGGGAAGAGGAGAGGAAGAAGAATCACAAAGTGATGCACTGAAAATGTAGTTGGAGAGATGGCAAGAGAGCCAAAAATGAGCGGTATTGTTGAGACCGATAGAGTGGACCATAGTGAGGAGGTGTTGATGATCCACAGTGTGAAATGCTTTAGAGAAATCCAGAAGAATCAGAAGGATGCAGTGACCAATACATTTAGCTGCTAGTAGATTATTGGAGATTTCAGTAAGGTGTAAGGAGCAGAAATCAGATACGAGGCCAAGAGAAAAACTTACAAATACAAGATAAGTGGAAGATAGAGTGGCGGACCAATGGGGATGTTAAAGTCACAGAATAGAAAATGTGGAAGACATGTTGCAATGTGATCCCAAGGCTGGTTGTGTTTGCCTGGAAGTCAGTGCACAACCGCCACATGAAGGAAAAAAGTATGGAAAAGTCTGATGATACAAATCTCAAAAGAGGGGAATAAAAGTAATGGTACTGTGGGATAGCTTGAAAAGGACATTTTGAAGAAAGAAAGCCAACACCTCCACCTTGTCTGTTCTCATGTGTGGGGGCAGTGGAAAAATGTAGCCTACCATACGAGAAAGCAACTGTGGAGGTGGTGTATGATTGTTGAATGCAGGTTTCAGTGAAAGACAGAAAGTTTAGAGAATTTGAAAGAAAGAAGTCGTGAATGTATGGGAGATTTTTACATGCTGACTAGAAGTCTCATACAGTTAAAGGAAATAGAAAAAGACATACAATGGATGTTAATAAGATAACAGGGTTTCTGTGTAATGCAGAAAATGATTTAAAGGTATTAGTACTACATGGACCAGGCAGGAGCGAACATGCCATTAATGCAACCTGTGCAACACACCAAGGACACTGTAGATAAAAGGGCCAACTTCCACCCACAAAACAGATGGAATTGTGCATTTGTGCAATTGTGCTGCATGCCCATATACTGGTCTTGCACAGGGGTCCTTTTCTGTATATGTCTGCTTCTGTTTTGAGGATCAAGAAATATGTCTCTTGCAACTAGAATATAAAAAAAAGTGAGTGTATGCAGATGGTTCAATGATTTGTGATTTGTCCCTCTCAAATTTGGTGGGAGTGAATTATTTAGATACACTAAGAATGTGAGAAGAGCATATGAGCTGTAAATGGGGAACACAAGAGAGAGGGAATGACATATATAAAGTGCTCTGCATGTGTGATAGGGTGTTATATTTGAAAGAAAACAGCAGATACCAAATAGGTAAAGCAAATAAACATGGAACAAAAAACATTTTGTAGCTTATAGCATAACCATTGTTTTCATTTTTATTTCAGAAATCTATAGTACACAAGAAAATAAGCTGTTCTATCTTTTAATTTGCAATGCAATTAACTGGAAGATGGTAGGAGACAAGCTACTTTAATTAATGCCACACCACAGCACAAAATGATGAATTCCTTCTCGTTCGTTCTTATTTTGCACACAGAAATAAGCAACAGCAGTGCAGAGGATATTATACTACAGTTTTGAGCTGTCTGGACCTTGGATGAGGTAAAAGACTTGTTAGAAAGTTCACCACTATTTTGTCTTTCATCTGCCTGTTTCCTCTCCTTGCTTCTAAGGGGTACTTCTCACATAGCGAGATCGCTAGCATGATCGCTGCTGAGTCACGGTTTTTGTGACGCACCAGTGACCTCTTTAGCAATCTCGCTGTGTGTGACACTGAGCAGCGATCTGGCCCCTGCTGTGAAATCGCTGCTCGTTACACACAGTGCTGGTTCATTTTTTGACATTGCTCTCCCACTGTGAAGCACACATTGCTGTGTTTGACAGCGAGATATTAACGATCTGAATGTGCAGGGAGTCGGCTTCTGGCAGCCTGCGGTATGCTGTAACCAAGGTAAATATCGGGTAACCAATATTTACCTTGGTTACTAGCATCCGCCACTCTCAGGCTGCCAGTGCCGGCTCCCTGCTCCCTGCACAAGTAGCCGGAGTACACATCGGGTAAATAAGCAAAGCGGTTTGCTTATTAACCCGATGTGTACTCTGGCTACGAGTTTACCTTCGCTACCAAGCGCAGCATCGCTTCCACGCGTCGCTGGGGGCTGGGAGCTGGTCACGGGTCACTGGTGAGATCTGCCTGATTGACAGCTCACCAGCGACCATGTAGCGACGCACTAGCGATCCTGACCAGGTCAGCTCACTGGTGGGATCGCTGGAGCGTCGCTAAAGTGTGACCATGTAGTATAATGGGCTGTGTCACATGACACCACAGTGAGCTTGACTTCTCTTCTGAGCATGACAAATGGGTTTTATTATGGATGACACGTTCAGGAGGCAGGAGGAGAGGAAAAAGTGGCTGATAAACAGGGAAGGAAGATTTCTCTAATAACATATATTACAAAGTTTCTTATAATCACCTGTGCTATTGGTTATTGCAAAGTTTGTAGAAAGTACAGTTTCATTTTAAATCTAAAGACAAACTGCACCACTCACATATCAGCTATGATGCCAAGTGTAGAAAGAAACCTCCTCTGATTAATGTCACTTTAGTAGAATTACAGTATAATGCTGTAAAATAATTCTAGTAACACATCAACATACAGTATGTGTCCATATACAACAAAAGAAATAAAAACTAAGGATATGGGGAGAAAGGAACAGGAAAAAAGTAAAGGGGGAGTAATAAAGTATTAAGTCAGGTTCATAATTAAAATCATATGGCAAGTGTATGTCAAACTTCAATATCTAAAAGGCTTTTGAAAACCGGTCTCACGGCATCTTCTAGGCTCATCAATGATTTGCTTTCCATATCATAAGCAAATAAATTTGAGGTATCACCTTTATCTACATCTTAAATTTGGTTCAAAACACCGAACATAGATAATTTCTTATTGATGACATAAGAAGGCTGGGAAGGAGCAGGCTTTTCAGCCCTTAATCACTATTTGATCACTTCAGTGCAGATGCATCAACATGCAGAATTATAACTCTTCTAGTTTCAAAAGACAACGTTCACACACTTCAGTACTAGTGAGCATGTGCAGCATCTTGAAAGCAAAACAATCGCTAACACATTTTATTGTTCCTGAAACAATGGACAGCTGTCAAACTTTACCTAATTTCACTTATAGTCTATTCTGTAACGAATGCTTGACAACCTTGCTTCCGGCTCTTGCTCTTCATCTGCACAGCATTACGCTGTCCCCAGACTCTTGCCTCCAGCAAGCAGTGTGTGCCGCCCCGTGCTCGGCGGCAGCCGAGCCACTCGGATCCAGACCTTCAGTGGGTGGCTCAAGGGTCTCCAGACCCGGGGGTCTACGGTCACTCCGATCTAAAAGGGATTGGCGGTTTGGGGACGTAGGTGCATGGCCGGAGCCGTGTTTGAGTTTTTGACGCCACCCACGGGTTGTGGTGAAGGTGGACACCACCGCTGCAGTTACGGGGCACCCGGGGGAGATGTTGCGCAGCAAGTTGTTAACCCCTCCATGTGTAGGGATGGTGGCCCCGTGACCCGTTGGGGAGCAGTAGTTGGGCAGTGCAGGGAGATGGGCGGCTGGAGGGCACTGGTGCACTCACGATTAGTAACACACACAAGTCTCTGGTAAACCAAGGTGATGATGGTCGGTGCCCGCAGCCGGCGGCTGCAGTCTGATCCCCCACCCGGTTGGTGGTCTTTGCCTTTCTCCTGCACCTGTTTGTGTGATGGTGGACTACCTGCGCCATCATTGTCAGGAGTTCGCTCCCCAGCTTGTGGATGTCAGAAGAGCCCTTTGCCTGAAGATGCTGGCTCGTGCGATCTCTCTGCCGTGGCGGTGGCTTTCTATCCCCCTCATTGGGCTGTTGTCTTCAGTTGGGACTTTGGGTGGGACAGGACCTATAGTCCTGGCCGCAATAAGTTAATTAGCTAGCCCTTAGTAGCTTCTGGAGCTAGCTTCAGGGTCTGAGTACCCCCCTTTGTGCTCCGGTTTCTGAGTCGGTTCCCCGGGTTGGTACCGGCGGGCCACTACCCTGTCCCGGTCCACCACGGTTCCACCGAGCCGTCTTTCCGGATCCTGCAGGCAGAGGCCTCCGTTTGCCTCCTAGCCAGGTGCCCAGGCTCCTACCCTGGCACCTGTCAGTTTGTTGCAGACCTGACACACAGGCCTGCTTCCACTCTACTTCACCTCCAAAACTAATCTGACTACTTTTCCCGCCTCAGGCTCTCTGAACTCCTTGGTGGGCATGGCAAACCGCCAGGCTCTGCCCCCTGGTGTGTCCATCAAGCACTGAGGGGGTGACTAGGATTTTATTGTTTGGCAGCTGTCACCTTGTTAGGGGACTGGTGTTGTGCGGGGCCCTATCTGTGACTACCTGGCCCGGCCAGGGCGTCACAAGTGCACACCCAATATTTCTGACTCCAGCCAATGTCTATGCTCCCCAGTCTTTAGTAAGTTTCCCTTTCACCATCCTAGGCCTCAGTAATAAGGTCAGTTCAGGATCTATGAACCCACATATACACAATTCAAGGCCACAACAATATGCTCAATAGAAAATGTATTAAATAATGTGCAAATGCATACTAAATTACATTTATTTATACATAAACTACAACTATAAAGATGAAGGAGAAAAGGTGTCGCATTACAAAAGGTAGAGAGTGGGAAATGGTGCATAGACCTGTGTATATCTTACAGAGAACCTGTCAGGTCCAATATGTACCCAAAGCTAAGAGCAGTTCTGGGTGTACTGTATATTGCTAATCTCTGCCTAACCGTCCCTGCATACACCAGCATAGATAAAGAGATCTTTAGAAAAAATATTTCTAAAGATCGTTTATTATATGCTAATGAGCTCGGGGACTAGTCCTGAGAGCGTTTGTTCCCTTAGCTAGTCGGCCCACATAGCATGCTAACACGGCCCTGTGAGCGTACTAATATGCTAATGAATGTGTGCAGCCCCTGTGCCAGCAGCCGCCGCTACTCGGGTCCGGACCCGCTGTGTGTGTCTGTGCCTCGAGGGATCCTGCGGACCCGGGGGTCTTGCGGACACGCCGAGTAAAAAAGGGGGGACGTTTATGTACGGTGAAGGCCGTGAAGTTCATGACGCCACCCACAGTGTGTGGTGAAGTGGGACACCACCGCTGCTGCTGTGGAGCACCCGGGGGAGATGTAGAGGCAGCTGGATGTTAACCCCTCCATGGGTAGGGATGGTTGCCCCGGGACTCAGTGTCTTTGTGAAGGGTATAGCGACGGCAAGGGCCGGCACGCCCGAGCAAGCAGGAGAACCTTTGGTTACTCACAGTAAATGAATCACACGAGTCTTTTGGTAAACCAAGGTGCTGGTGGCCGGCCGCCACGGCCGGTTGCATTCAGGTCCCCCACCCGGGCTGGTGGTCACTGTCCTTTCCCTCTGCACTTGTTTTGTGTATGGTGGACTGCGTGGTTTAAAACTCAGGAGTCCGCTCCTGGCTGGCTGTGGCCTAAGGAGCCGTGCCCACAGACGCTGGCCCGTTGGATCTATGGGCCCTGGCGGTGGCCTTATCCCTATTGGTGGGCTGTTGTCTTCTTTAAGAGACTTTGCGTGGGACAGGACCTATAATCCTGCCCTCAATCGGTTAATTAGCTAGGCCGCTGGTTTCGGTCCTGGCTTCAAGGTCCGAGTACCCCCTCTGTGCTACGGTTTCCGGGTCAGTTCTCCGTGTCGGTATCGGCGGGCTACAACCTTGTCCCGGTCCACCTCAGATCTGCCGAGCCGTCTTCCCGTATGCTGCTGACAGAGACCACCGTCTGCCACCGAGCCAAAGGCACCAGGGCTCCGACCTTGGCACCGTTCAACTTGAACTTCCTCTGCTGGAGCTACACCTAGCTCCAGCCCACACTCCTCTCAACTTGAACTACAAACTTGTCTGCTTGTTTTCCCGCCCTGGGCTGTCTAGACCCCGGGGTGGGCGTGTCCAACCGCCTTGTCCCGCCTATCTTTCCCTAAGGGGGGGTGACTAGGGTTTCAGGCCGGCTGTGTGTCACCTAGGTGAGGGATGGTGTTATGCAGGGTCCTATCTGTGACTACCTGGTTTTGACAGGGCGTCACAAATGCACTTCGCCGTCGTACATACCTCACTGTTCATGGCAGCCGGCGGAGGACGGATGCACAGTGCGCATGATCCGGAGTACCCGGGACTTCCGATCATACACACTAAACTGATTCTGGTTTTAAGATTCCTGGCTTCAGTGAGGTACAGTGTGCATGACCGGAAGTGCTGAGGACTCCGGATCATGCCCAGTGCGCATCCATACTCCTCCAGCCGCCATGAACAGTGAGGTATGTGCGGTGGCGCTGCACATTCATTAGCAAGTTAGTACACCCACAGGGGCGTGCTACCATGCTATGTGGGCCGACTAGCTGAAAGAACAAATGCCATCGGGACTAGTCGCTGTGCTCATTAGAATATAATATACGATCTTTAGAAATACTTTTTCTAAAGATCTTTCTATCTATGCTAGTGTATACAGGGACAGTGTATACAGGGACATGCTATGACTAAGAGCCCTTGTTCGGCTTGAAACGCATAAGACGCAATGTTTTTAATTATTTGTACTTTTGTACACCAATAAAACTGATTATATTTTTATCAAGTCCGTGAATATCGTGAAATTTGGGTATTATATCTTCAAGTGCCGGATGAAATGTTTTTTATTCGCTACATCATAATTGATCTCAAATCAAAAACTAAATTACATGCTATAGTTCAAATAGTTACAGTAGGTCATGTGACTGGAGCATGTGACCGGAGCTTGCCGCGATACCATTGTATTGTATTGCACTGTACTGGAGTGTGACGGATCCGGCAAAGCGGCAAAATGTCGGATTTGTGAAACCGGCCTTAAGGCTGCTTTACACGCAGCGACATCGCTTGCGATGTCTCTCGTGAAAGCACCCGCCCCCGTCGTTTGTGCGTCACGGGCAAATTGCTGCCCGTGGCGCACAATATTGCTAGTACCCGACACACATACTTACCTTTTTAACGACGTCGCTGTGGCCGGTGAACAGCCTCTTTTCTACGGGGGTGGTTCGTGCAGCGACACAGCGATGTCACACAGCAGGTGTCAAATAGAAGCGGAGGGGCGGAGAGCAGCGGCATGAAAGTCACGCCCACCTCGTTGCCGGAGAACGCAGGTACGGTGTTGTTCGTCATTCCCGGGGTGTCACACATAGCGATGTGTGCTGCCTCAGGAACGACGAACAACCTGCGTCCAGCACCAGCAACGATTTTTTGAAAATGAACGACGTGTCAACAATCAACGATTAGGTGAGTATTTTTGATCGTTAACACTCGCTCATAGGTGTCACATGCAACAACGTCGCTAACGACGCCGGATGTGCGTCACGAATTCCGTGACCCCGACGATATATTGTTAGCGATATCATTGCGGGTAAAGCCCCCTTTAGTTCGGTGTTAGCTTTTTTCCTGACTTTCCTCTCTTTATTTCTGCGTGCCATGTCCTCTGCCTAACCCATTCCCGTGGTTGAACTTTACTGGCTGTGAACCTTGCTCCATTTGACCACATGTCCTGCCTTTGTACTGCAATTTAGAAACCCCAGCTCATCTGGGTCTCATACTCTCCCTTAGCTAAGGCCCTGCTGATAAAAGTGTGCACGAGTGCATGAAATTGGGTAAATAAAATCATACTACTTTATTTAATAAAACCTGATTATTATGAACCTACAGCGTAAAGTACAATGTAATCCTTGATTGCCTCTTTGATTAAATAAAGCATTTATTTATTCACTAACTTCTTAGCATTTTTTTTCATGATATTACATGTATCAGTGTGTAGTCAAATTGTCGACAGCCATTGGTGCATGAAGGGGACATGAAAGCAGCGAGCTAATCATTTTATTTACTTTTGGAGACATAGGATGCCAAAAGACCCTTGTCCTTTCTGCCAACTACGTGAATAATTTGCCCCCTGGCTGAGAGCACAGATGGATTGATGTTAGCCAGCTGGAGCTGACCGGACAGCGGGAAGACAGTCACAGGTGGGCAGAGGTTGGATGAGCCACAATGAGGTTGGGCACAACATCTGCTCGCTAACCTGTGGAAATTAAGTTTTGTCCAAGGTAACATATGCTGTGGGAAATGTTGACTCAGACATCGCCGGAAGGATTCGCCAGTGGATGCCAACATTAACGATCACAGGAAATTCAGTAACACACATAAAGATCAGCTATCTTTATATATATAGAAGATATTATCATATTGTGATAGATTTTTTAGAACAATATAAAAATAAGGATAAATGATGGATATTTCAATGACATATCCTGTTGATATAGAAATGACTGAATAACTATTGACACTCAAACATAGTAGATGTGTTCACAAATATGTACAGTATATCACAAAAGTGAGTACACTCCTCACATTTTTTTAAACATTTCATTAGATCTTATCAATGGACAACACTGAAGATATGACACTTTGATACAACGTAAAGTGGTCAGTGTACAGCTTGTATAACAGTGTAAACTTGGTGTGTCCTCTAAATATCTCAACGCATAGGCATAATTGTCAAAACCAGTGGAAACAAAAGTGAGCACACCCCTAAGTGAAAATGGCCTTTGTGATGGGTGTACTCACTTTGCCGCGTCTTTGAGGTAGCGCACAGGAATAATTTCCATTTAAGTTCAGAAGGTTTATTCCTCCTTCATAAACTGTTCTATCAAGTCAAAACCAAAACAGGTTTTCCCAGCACACAGTCTTAAATAAAGCAAAGCCCATATATATCTGCAGGGTTTGCCCACACAGATCTCTCCCTTCCTTCCCCCCTCCCCCCCCCCCCCCCAAAAGACCCCCATTCCCCTTTCCTATCTTGAGTGTCAGTTTTATAACATGGCATCTTGCTGTATTTTCTACATAGGGGCTGGCGTTAGTACACACACATACATTCTCCTGTTTGGGCTCCGAGAAGATGATGCCTGCGGCTCAGCACAGCATCATGTCCTCGCCTGTGATACCATACACCGTTACATAAGGGGTCATTGACCGCGTTGGCGCGCTAGGTCACTTCTCCTTTTGGCCACCACGCATGCGCAGTTGCGCGGCGTTAGTTTCATAACATGGCTACCTGTTGTCAGTCCCACACAAAGGTGGGCGTTTATAACACACGTGGTGACGCTACAACGTGATCCTCCTGTCAACATATATATTCTCCTACTCAAGTTCTGAGGAGATGATATCTGCGCCTGCGCGCAGCGTCATCTCCTCGGCAGAGACATGATTTGCCCTGACCACGCAGGCGCGCTAGATCATCCCTTCTCCTGATTCTCCTGATTCTCGGCCATCACGCATGCGCAGACGCGCAGCGTTAGCTCTGTAACGTGGCAACATGCTGTTATTTCAGGGGCGGGCGCTGGTGCCGTGTGCGGTGACGTCACGGCGCCATCCCCCCTGTCTATATATACAGTCTCTGGGCTCTGATGAGATGATATCGGCGCCCTGCGCATGACGTCATCTCCTTGCCATTGTTATGTTACATCCTTACACATGAGGCCGTGTACCGCGCACGCGCATTAGGTCATACCCTTTCCTTCGATTCCCAGTCATCACACAGGCACTGCATACTAATGACCTGATCAGCTGGGAGCTTACCACGTGAGCTCCATGACGCCAATACCCCTCCCACTTACTATGTATTTAAAGTGCCACAATACAGCTGACACTAGCCGTCCTATACAGCCAAGGCACGTGAGTGCTGGCGTCCACACAGGCTCAGGTAAGATTACATTTTCCAGATTTCCTCACTCTATGTTTATACTGGGCTGACTTTCCTATTCCTTCTCATACATAGAAAATACATCCCAGGCGTTCCTGGTATCCCATCCATACCCTATATGTAACTACCACGTCTATATTGATTCAGGTAACCTATCTGCTTACACCACTTCCTCTATACGTATATATTCCTAGCTTTATACATACAGATATCTATTTTATATTTTAGCATTCTCCCTGGAACACAGAACTATTAGTGACAGGTAGTATCACCTGTTTTTTTCACCACCTTAATCTGTTCTTTCACTACCTCATGCTGCTACCAGTCTCTTGAAAAACCTCCCCTTGTTCCACCTTCCTTTGCCTTTGCTCCCATTGTTATGTACCTGCGTATATACATATGACGGATGTATTCTGCATTCTTGACTTACTATAATCTAGACTTGATCTACTTGTTTATGTCTATGTGTGTGCATTATGCGTGTATGTATATGTATATGTATGTATGTATATGTATATATATATGTACATGTCTGTATGTACGTACATCTTTCATATATCACCGACGAGATTCATGTTCACTTTCTTACAAAATCGCAAAGTAGCATAATATTATTTGTTTTGTACTAATTGTATGTGTTTATGCTCTATTTTTCACAACAGACTCTGTGAACAAGGCCTGTGGCCGCAACGTCAGAGCTATTTTCTGTCCTTAGTTCAATTCCTTTGCAAGGTTTTTTTGAATTTTCAATAAAATTAATACATTATTTATCACATTGAGTGTGCAGTGTATCTCTACTTGTACACAGATCTCTCAGCAGGATCCCACAGGAGAAGTTCCCATCTCCTGACACAGACTCTGTCAGTCTAGAGCACCTCTCACACAGGCTACTCTTGACACACTCTGCCTCCTGGCAGTCACTCCTTATGTTACAGACAGACTGACTCCATTTTACCTAACATGTGACCTGTCAGCCATATGTAAAACACACCCATGGTCGAGGTATGTAGGTGGCCAGACCCAGCCATCTCTCCAGCCACCTGTCAACCTGGGCCCTGTGAACACTATACAAAAATGTGGCACTACAAGTGCTGGAATGAACCTCCAGGTTCACACCATTTTTGTGGTACATACCGCCCATTTACAATGTAGCCAATCATCTTCTTACACCATATTGTGCCCAAAGTGTCAACATTTTCTGTGGCCACCATTATTTTCAACTCTCTTGGGCATGGAGTTCACTAGAGTTTCACAAGAGCCACTGGAAGCTCTTCCATCATCCATGACAACATGCAGCTGGTGGATCTTGGAGACCTTACGGTACTTCCATTTGAGGATGCCCCACAAATACTCAACAGGGTTTTGATTTGGACACATGCTGGGCCAGTCCAGCACCTTTACCCTGTTTGTTTAGCAATGCAGTAATCCTTCTCAGCACCAAAGTTACTGTACACTATTTTACAAGCTGTACACTGACTACATTACCTTGTATCAAAGGGTCATATCTTCAGTGTTGTTCCATGAAAAGATATAGTACCTTGCGAAAGTATTCGCCCTCCTTGAATTTTTCAACCTTTTCCCACATTTCAGGCTTCAAACATAAAGATAAAAATGATAATGTTATGGTGAAGAATCAACAAGTGGGACACAATTGTGAAGTTGAACGAAATTTATTGCTTATTTTAAATTTTTGTAAAAAATAAATAACTGAAAATTGCGGCGTGCAATATTATTCGGCCCCTTTAAGTTAATACTTTGTAGCGCCACCTTTTGCTGCGATTACAACTGCAAAACACTTGGGGTATGTCTCTATCAGTTTTGCACATCGAGAGACTGAAATTCTTGCCCATTCTTCCTTTGCAAATAGTTCGAGCTGAGTGAGATTAGATGGAGAGTGTTTGTGAACAGCAGTTTTCAGCTCTTTCCACGAATTCTTGATTGGATTCAGGTCTGGACTTTGACTTGGTCATTCTAACACCTGGATACGTATATTTATGAACCATTCCATTGTAGATTTTGCTTTATGTTTGGGATGATTGTCTTGTTGGAAGACAAATCTCCCTCCCAGTCTCAGGTCTTTTGCAGACACCAATAGGTTTTCTTCAAGAATGGTCCTGTATTTGGCTCCATCCATCTTCCCATCAATTTTAAATATCTTCCCTGTCTCTGCTGAAGAAAAGCAGGCCCAAACCATGATGCTACCACCACCATGTTTGATAGTGGGGATGGTGTGTTCAGGGTGATGAGCTGTGTTTCTTTTACGCCAAACATATCGTTTGGCATTGTGCCCAAAAAGTTCGATTTTGGTTTCATCTGACCAGAGCACCTTCTTCCACATGTTTGGTGTGTCTTCCAGGTGGCTTGTGGCAAACTTTAAACAACACATTTTATGGATATCTTTGAGAAATGGCTTTCTTCTTGCCACTCTTCCAAAAAGGCCAGATTTGTGCAGTGTATGATTGATTGTTGTCCTATGAACAGACTCTCCCACCTCAGCTGTAGATCTCTACAGTTCATTCAGCGTGATCATGGGCCTCTTGGCTGCAAATCTGATCAGTCTTCTCCTTGTTTGAGATGAAACTTTTGAGGGACGTCCGGATATTGGTAGATTTACAGTGGTATGATAGTCTTTCCATTTCAATATGATCGCTTGCACAATGCTTCTTGGGATGCTTAAAAGTTTTTGAAAACTTTTTGCAACCAAATCCGGCTTTAAATTTCTCCACAACAGTATCATGGACCTGCCTGTTGTGTTCCTTGGTCTTCATAATGCTCTCTTTGCTTTAAACAGAACACTGAGACTATCACAGAGCAGGTGCATTTATAAGGAGACTTGATTACACACAGGTGGCTTATATTTATCATCATCAGTCGTTTAGGACAACATTGGATCATTCAGAGATCCTCAATGAACTTCTGGAGTGAGTTTGCTGCACTGAAAGTAAAGTGGCCGAATTATATTGCATGCCCCAATTTTCAGTTTTATATTTTTTACAAAAATTTAAAATAAGCAATAAATATCATTCACCTTCACAATTGTGTCCCACTTGTTGTTGATTCTTCAGCATAACATTAACATTTTTTTCTTTATTTTTGAAGCCTGAAATGTGGGAAAAGGTTGAAAAATTCAAGGGGGCCGAATACTTTCACAAGGCACTGTATAGTAAAATATGTATAAAAATGTGAGGGGTGGACTCACTTTTGTGGTACCCTGTAGGTGATACAAATGGATGGCATCATTGCTACCCAGTAGAGAAAGTGCAACACCTGACATGTTAGTCTACAGGTAGATAATCTCACCCTCCCTAAATGTTTGGTATTTTGCCTTTTAATCTGGAAAAACAGGCCTTGTTACATTACAGGCAGAAAGGAGACTACCTGTGGGAAATGCAATTTTCCTATACAGCAAGGATCCAGACTTGTGTACTCTGGGCTTTGGGGTTGGTCTGTTTATACCGTACATTTGATCCATAAGCTATCTACATGACTTGTTGTTTCTTGATGTTCTATATCCAAAAAGGTTTCAATGCAACATTTAGTAAGGATATAATGTAGAAAAATGAAACCACTTACTTGGAAACTCCCCCCGGCTTACACAGTCTTTTCTAAGTACTGGAGACTAATCTGCTATTTTCCAAGACATGACAGATTCCTAGACTTGAGCGACTTAAAGGCTTTGCCTACTAGATTAGTATACATATGGATGTGTATCAGCATTATACATGTATGTATTATTTATATGATGCAGGGCAAGCATTATTTACAGGTAAACTAAAAAGGCCAACAATTCAGAAAATGAGGATGCATTCATAACATACAAAGGCTAAGAAATAGTAATATAGTCCATTACTCACAAAAGCTAGAGATGAGTGGACCAGGATCAACCGAAATATGAATTTGTTCTCGAGGATTTTCCCGAGATATTTGATTCGCTAAGAAGTTATTCTCTACAAATTTAATTTCCCTACTCTCCAGACTCCAGAGAATAATAAACATAGCATGTAGATATATACTCACCTCACCGTTCACCCAGGGCCGTATTTGCCACTAGGCACCCGTGGTCCTGTGCCTAGGGCGGCACGTTGCGGGGGGCGGCACTTTCTGGCAGCAAAAAAAAAAAAAATATATAATTTTTTTTTTACATCCTCGCCCCCCGTCCCTCCGTTACACTTGGCTGTGTTCGGGTTGAGAGGGAGGAGAGGCGCACCTCTGTTTATTTAAATACATGGCGGGCTCCAGGCATAGTGAGCTGATTAACCCCGGAAGTTCCATCGCCTGCACTTCCGGGGTCAGAGGCGCGCGGGCGCGTCACTCACCTCACTGACCCGTGCTGCAGCGTCCAATGCTGCAGACGACACACGCCGCGGAGGAGGATCAGCCAGAAGAGGAGCCAGCCAGAGCAGGGTGGCGGGCACCGGAGCAGGTAAGGCAGAGACTAGAATGTATGGGCACCTTACAGGTTTTTTTTGTCCACTATAATCATGCAAGGGGAGGCTGGGGGGAAAGAGGCTGAGGCTAGGGGAGGCTGGGAAGAGAGAGAGGCTGGGAAGAGAGAGAGGCTTAGGCTGGGGGGAGGCTGGGAAGAGAGAGAGGCTGAGGCTGGGGGGAGGCTGGGAAGAGAGGCTGAGGCTGGGGGGAGAGAGGCTGAGGCTGGGGGAGAGGGAGGCTGGGGGGAAAGAGACGCTGAGGCTGGGGGGAGAGAGAGGCTGAGGCTGGGGGGAGAGAGGCTGGCTGAGGCTGGGGGGAGAGAGGCTGAGGCTGGGGGGAGAGAGGCTGAGGCTGGGGGGGGAGGCTGGGGGGAGAGAGAGGCTAAGGCTGGGGGGGAGGCTGGGGGGAGAGAGAAGCTGAGGCTGGGGGGAGAGAGAGGCTGAAGCTGGGGGGGAGGCTGGGGGGAGAGAGAAGCTGAGGTTGGGGGGGAGGCTGGGGGGAGAGAGAGGCTGAGAGGAGAGAGGCTGATGCTGGGGGAGGCTGGGGGGAGAGGGAGGCTGGGGGGGAGGCTGGGGGGAGAGAGAGGCTGAGGCTGGGGGGAGGCTGGGGGGGAGAGAGAGAGGCTGAGGCTGGGAGGAGAGAGGCAGATGCTGGGGGAGGCTGGGAGGAGAGAGGCTGATTCTGGGGGAGGCTGATTCTGGGGGAGGCTGATGCTGAGGGAGGCTGATGCTGAGGGAGGCTGATGCTGGGAGGGGGAGGGTGAGGCTTGGAGGAGGGACGTTGATACTGAGGGAGACTTGGAGGAGGGAGCCTGAGGGAGGAGGGAGGCTGATGCTGGGGGAGGCTGGGAGGAGGGAGGCTGGTGCTGGGGGAGGCTAGGAGGAGGGAGGCTGATGCTGGGGGAGGTTGGGAGGAGGGAGGCTGATGCCGAGGGAGGTTGGGAGGAGGGAGGCTGATGCTGGGGAAGGCTGGGAGGAGGGAGGCTGAGGCTGGGGGAGGCTAGGAGGAGGGAGGCTGAGGCTGGGGGAGGCTGATGCTGGGAGGAGAGAGGCTGATGCTGGGAGGGGGAAGGTGAGGCTTGGAGGAGGGAGGCTGATGCTGAGGGAGGCTTGGAGGAGGGAGGCTGATGCTGGGGGAGGCTGGGAAGAGGGAGGCTGATGTTGGGGGAGGCTGGGAGGAGGGAGGCTGATGCTGGGGGAGGCTGGGAGGAGGGAGGCTGATGCTGGGGGAGGCTGGGAGGGGGAGGCTGATGCTGGGGGAGGCTGGGATGGGGAGGGGAAGGATGAGGCTTGGAGGAGGGAAGCTGATGCTGAGGGAGACTTGGAGGAGGCAGGCTGAGGGAGGAGGGAGGCTGATGCTGGGGGAGGCTGGGAGGAGGGAGGCTGATGCTGGGGGAGGCTGGGAGGAGGGAGGCTGATGCTGGGGGAGGCCGGGAGGAGGGAGGCTGATGCTGGGGGAGGTTGGGAGGAGGGAGGCTGATGCTGGGGGAGGCTGGGAAGAGGGAAGCTGAGGCTGGGGGAGGCTGGGAGGAGGGAGGCTGAGGCTGGGGGAGGCTGGGAGGAGGGAGGCTGATGCTGGGGGAGGCTGGGAGGGGGAAGGTGAGGCTTGGAGGAGGGAGGCTGATGCTGAGGGAGGCTGGGAGGAGGGAAGCTGATGCTGGGGGAGGCTGGTAGGGGGAGGCTTGTAGGAGGGAGGCTGATGAGGAGGGAGGCTGATGCTGAGGGAGGCTGATGCTGGGGGAGGCTGGGAGAAGGGAGCCTGATGCTGGGGGAGGCTGATGCTGGGGGAAGCTGGGAGGAGGGAGGCTGATGCTGTGGGAGGCTGGGAGGAGAGAGGCTGATGCTGGGGGAGGCTGAAAGGAGAGAGGCTGATGCTGGGGGAGGCGGGAGGCTGATGCTGGTGGAGGCTGGGAGGCGGGAGGCTGATGCTGGGGGAGGCTGGGAGGAGGGGGTTGATGCTTGGGGAGGCTGGGAGGAGGGTAGCTGATGCTGGGGGAGGCTGGGAAGAGGGTGGCTGTTGCTGGGGGAGGCTGGGAAGAGGGAGGCTGATGCTGGGGGAGGCTGGGAAGAGGGAGGCTGATGCTGGGGGAGGCTGGGAAGAGGGAGGCTGATGCTGGGGGAGGCTGGGAAGAGGGAGGCTGATGCTGGTGGAGGCTGGGAGGAGGGAGGCTGATGCTGGGGGAGGCTGGGAGGAGGGAGGCTGATGCTGGGGGAGGCTGGGAGGAGGAAGGCTGATGCTGGGGGAGGCTGGGAGGAGGGAGGCTGATGCTGGGGAGGCTGGGAGGAGGGAGGCTGATGCTGGGGGAGGCTGGGAGGAGGGAGGCTGATGCTGGGGGAAGCTGGGAGCAGGGAGGCTCATGCTGGGGGAGGCTCATGCTGGGGGAGGCTGGGAGGAGAGAGGCTGATGCTGGAGGAGGTTCATGCTGGGGGAGGCTGGGAGGAGAGAGGCTGATGCTGGGGTAAGCTGGGAGCAGGGAGGCTGATGCTGAGGGAGGCTGGGTGGAGAGGCTGATGCTGGGGGAGGCTGGGAGGAGGGTGGTTGATGCTGGGGGAGGCTGGGAGGAGGGTAGCTGATGCTGGGGAGGCTCGGAAGAGGGTGGCTGATGCTGGGGGAGGCTGGGAAGAGGGAGGCTGATGCTGGGGGAGGCTGGGAAGAGGGAGGCTGATGCTGGGGGAGGCTGGGAAGAGGGAGGCTGATGCTGGGGGAGGCTGGGAAGAGGGAGGCTGATGCTGGGGGAGGCTGGGAAGAGGGAGGCTGATGCTGGTGGAGGCTGGGAGGAGGGAGGCTGATGCTGGGGGAGGATGGGAGGAGGGAGGCTGATGCTGGGGGAGGCTGGGAGGAGGGAGGCTGATGCTGGGGGAGGCTGGGAGGAGGCAGGCTGATGCTGGGGGAGGCTGGGAGGAGGGAGGGTGATGCTGGGGGAGGCTGGGAGGAGGGAGGCTGATGCTGGGGGAAGCTGGGAGCAGGGAGGCTGATGCTGGGGGAGGCTCATGCTGGGGGAGGCTGGGAGGAGAGAGGCTGATGCTGGAGGAGGCTCATGCTGGGGGAGGCTGGGAGGAGAGAGGCTGATGCTGGGGTAAGCTGGGAGCAGGGAGGCTGATGCTAAGGGAGGCTGGGGGGAGAGAGGCTGATGCTGGGGGAGGCTGGGGGGAGAGAGGCTGATGCTGGGGGAGAGGCTGCTGCTGGAGGCGAGGGGAGAGAGGCTACTGCTGGGGGAATGGGAGAGAGGGGGAAATGCTAGAGACAGAGGATGAGGGATAGAGCAATGACAATATCGATGGGGGGAGTGTAAGGATTCAGAATAAGAGGGGGGCAGCATTGGGAGCTCATTATGGAGAAGGGGCAGCATGTGTGGGCTCAGTATGGAGTGGAACAATGTAGGGGAGTCAATATCAAGAGTGGGGTAGTGTGTGTGTGTGTGTGTGGGTCTCAGCATAAGCGCTAGTGTGGTGGTCTTAGTATGATGAGTGGGGCAGCATGGAGGTGTCATTATGGAAAAGAGGAAGGCAGCATTAGGAGCTCATGGAGAGGGGCAGCATGCACGGGACACTGTGAGGAGGGGCAGCATGCATGGGACACTGTGAGGAGGGGGCAGCATGCATGGGACACTGTGAGGAGGGGGCAGCATGCATGGGACACTGTGAGGAGGGGGCAGCATGCATGGGACACTGTGAGGAGGGGGCAGCATGCATGGGACACTGTGAGGAGGGGGGCAGCATGCATGGGACATTGTGAGGAGGGGGCAGCATGCATGGGACACTGTCAGGAGGGGCCAGCATGTATGGGACACTGAGGAGGGGGCAGCATGTATGGGACATTGTGAGGAGGGGGCAGCATGCATGGGACACTGTGACGAGGGGGCAGCATGCATGGGACACTGTGAGGAGGGGGCAGCATGCATGGGACATTGTGAGGAGGGGGCAGCATGCATGGGACACTGTGAGGAGGGGGCAGCATGCATGGGACACTGTGAGGAGGGGGCGCAGCATGCATGCATGGACACTGTGAGGAGGGGGCAGCATGCATGGGACACTGTGAGGAGGGGGGCAGCATGCATGGGACACTGTGAAGAGGGGGCAGCATGCATGGGACACTGTGAGGAGGGGACAGCATGCATGGGACACTGTGAGGAGGGGGCAGCATGCATGGGACACTGTGAGGAGGGGGCAGCATGCATGGGACATTCGTACCCATTCGTACCCATTGTCTGGTCTTATGTGCCTCCATTGCTTTGCTTGAACCGTTCAAGTAGATATGCTGAGGAACAAATCACAAAAAATCTTTGTTTTCCATAAAGCGAATTTTTGTGAAATTCAAGTAGAATTCACTTCCACTCAAGTAAATTTGCTCATCCCTAACAAAGACGATGTCATTAGGAAGAAAAGAAGGGGAAAAGTTGCTGGGTGCACGCCATCACAGGATCACATAAATAAGCATGACTAATGAAAAAAGGGACAGTGGGCGACACACTGATAGTTATTGTGCAAAACACAGGGCCAAAAGTGCCGAAGGGTTTGAGAAAGGCTCTGTAAATGAGCCGAAACGTAGCATTTATGAGCTAATTAAGAGTCAGTCATTTTTTCACATTAACTAGTAGAGTACTGCCTTCCTTTTTTGATAAATAGACAGATAGATAAATAAACAGACAGACAGATGGATAGGTAGATAAATAGTTAGAAACAGCATTCCACAGGTTAATATTAGAATAACTGTGTCTTTTTATTTGCCCATTCCAGCAACATTTTGGTCCATGGATGGACTTTTCTCACACATGGACGGAAACATTGCTGGGATGGGCAATAAAAAAGACACGGTTATTCTAATATTAACTTATGGAGCGCTGCTTCTAATTTTTGCTAATTATATTAAAAGAAAATGGACCTCGCCCCTCCTACATTTATGCTAGTGCTGCATCTGCTTTTTAGATGGATAGATAGATGATAGATAGATAGATAGATAGATAATGGATATGTCGCGGGCGGAGGAGGGGACGCCGCGCTCTCCCACTGCTCGGGTCCGGCTGCCGTGGCTGCTGCGGCCTGCCGCTGCTCGGTGGCTTGAGCGATGGGCCGAATCCCGGGGACTCGAGCGGCGCTCCTCGCCTGTGAGTGAAAAGGGGAATTGGTGTTTTGGGATAGTTTAGTGTCCGTGACGCCACCCACGGTTGTGGTGATTTGTTAACACCACCGCTGCTCTGTATGGGGAGCCCGGGAGTGATGGTATGGAGCAGCCAGTTGTTGATGTGCCCTCCGTGGGTAGGGGTTGTGGTGCTCCCGGGGCCCGGTGATGGGATTGGGATGGTGGACAGGCGGGTCTGGGGCCTGTGGAGGTGCAGGGGCGCAGGGACAGCGCTGTGCCGCACGGCACGGAGGTACTCACTCAGCCAGTAAACACGACACAGTTCTCGGTAAACAAACGGCTGGTTGGACGGGTCCCTCGGACGGTTCACGGTGCTGATGTTCCCTGCAGTTAGCGGTGACGGTCTCTTCCTTGCACCTATGTAAAGTCCTTTTGGGTAGCGATGGGTTCCCACCGGTTACCCACTCCTCGGCTTCAAGCTGGGCCAAAGGAGCTCTACTCTTGCCCACAGGCGCTGGCCCTGGGAAACTGGTGCCCTGGCGGTGGCGGTGTCTCCCCTTCATGGTCGGGCGGTTGCCTTCAATCGGGACTTGGTTGTTAGGAGACAGACGTCCCCTTCACTGACGGATTTGGCAAATTATGGCGACTCCTAGCCTTGCCGGGATCCGAAAGGCCCCTGCCCTGGTGCTGAAAGGTCTTTGTATACTGCTCCGGTACCGCCGGGTCACCACCCATTCGGGGGTCCTTCCAGCAACCTCCGAGCAGTCCCCCTGCAGACTATCACCGCCGTCTGCTGACCTTGCTGTCACTGTCCAGGGCACACACCCGGACCAACTTCAGGCTTTACAAAACTGTTTCTTTTCACTTTACTTCAGCCTCTCTCCTAAGCTCCTCTACCACTTCCTTCTACTTTCACTTCCCTCACTCAACTCCGTTCTTCTTCCTGTCCAAACCCTATCTCCTGGTTCCTCCCGCCTCCAGGGCTGTGAACTCCTCGGTGGGCGGAGCCTACCGCCTGGCCCACCCCCTGGTGTGGACATCAGCCCCTGGAGGAAGGCAACAAGGATTTTGGGTTAGATTGATGTACCTGCAGGGAATGTGGGGTGCGTGTGGTGTTGTGACCTGTGACCCCTGGCTTGCCTAGGGCATCACAGATACATTAAGAGATAGATAGATAGATAAAACGATAGATAAATAGATAGTGTCATTAGGGTATCATGACAGAGTGGTCCCTCCTGTTTCTGGTGTCAGGAGATAACAGAGCAGGGTTTCATACACACTTGCTCAGGATAATACTGATGGCTGTTCAGGTTCTCTTTTATCCAGTGCTGCTAGAGTTAAGAAGATCATCTGGTTCCTGAAGCTCTGAATAAAGGTGTGAGCTAATTAGCTCTGCTATAAAGTCTTGCCTCCTAGTCCAGGTAACTGCTGGAAGTGGTAGAGGAGCAGACTGAGAGAGGTCCGGGTGTGTGGCCCGGACGATACAGCAAGGTTGGCAGACGGTGGTGACCGTCTGCAGGAGAGGCTGATTGAAGCGAACTGTATGGACCGTGGACGGGCAGTGGCCCGGCGGTAACGGATCGGAGAGTAAAGAGAAGCCAGCACCATCCGGCAGGTAGGGACCCCGACAAGGCTAGGAGTCGCCGTGAAATTTGTCAAATCCGTTAGCGAAGGGAACCTCCGGGGTTTCCCAGCAGTCAAGACCCGATTGAAGGCAACTGCTCAAACCGAAGAGGGAAACACAGTCACCGCCAAGGCTATAGTTCCCAGGGCCAGAGCCTGCGGGCAAAAGGGGCTCCCTCAGCAACCATCCAAGCTGGGGAGCGGGTTACCGGTGGGAAGCCATTGGAACCGTAACACAACACAGGTGCAGGGAAAGGCAGTCACCATCAACATGCCGGGAGGAGAAACAACCGCAGCCGTCTGTGGGACCCGTCCATCCAGCCGTTTGTTTGACCAGAGACTCTGTGTGAATTACTGGCTGAGTGAGTACCACCGTGCCGTGCGGCACAGCGCTGCCCCCGCGACCCTGCACCTCACCAGGCCCCGTAACCCGCCTGCCATCTATCCTTACCCACATCACCGGGCCTCGGGACAACCAACGCCCCTACCCACGGAGGGGAGAACCAACATCCAAGCTGCTCCCTGTCACCGCTCCCGGGATCCCCGTCCAGAGCAGCGGTGGTGTCACAACCTCACCACAACCGTGGGTGGCGTCACGGACAATCAATCCCCAAAACCATTCCCCTTTTCACTCACGGGCGAGGAACGCCGCTCGAGTCCCTGGGATCCGGCCCACTGCTCGAGCCACCACCGAGCAGCAGCAGCAGAGAAGCCGGACCCGAGCAGTGGGTGAGCGCAGCGTCCCCTCCACCGCCCGCGACAACTTGGCATAACGAACAGGATCTTACCGCTTTGTCGTCTGGTAGAGGTGCGCCTTGTGACCGCCGGAGGTGTCCGGCCGAAAATTTGCAGAAGCTGCCATTTTGGGCGCGAAAAGTCCCTGCTCGAGCATCTCAGTGGAGGCGCGAAAGCCAAAACCCCGCCCCTGTAGAGGAGGAGCCAGAAAAAGACTAAGGGGGACGGATGGCGTCTGGCCGCATTTAGCCCCCGCGCCTGGAACCGCGGCGTGGGTGGAGGTCCGGACCGCCCAGCTCTAACAGCGGCTGCAGATCAGGATGCAACTCCTCTTGGAGGAGTGGGAGGCCGACATAGCGGAAGTGGTGGTGGCCATACGGAGACGTGAGGTGGAGGGAGTCTTGGAAGGGAGGGTAAGTGACCCACGCCCCTGTACCCCTAGTGGGTCGGTCATCACGGCCGAGGGACCCGGTCTACACCCGCTCGCCCTGCTACCTTCCCCGCTACCCGTGTTGGCTGCTGCTGCCCCACCACTAGGCCCGCTACCATCACCACCGGTAGCGGTACCCCGCCCATCCACGCAGGCGGACCGACCTGCAGCCGGGGCCCGTGACCGCTCGGAGCCGCTCCCATGGAAAGTGCCAAAGTCCGAACCAGAGGCACCTGTGGAGACTCCCCCAGAACCGGTGCCGGCAGAACGCTCCGTGCAGGAGGTCCAGCGGGAGACGACCCCTGTGCCCATCCCCCATGCCTCGGCTGAGGCCGCGCCGGGTTGCCGCTGCAAAGCAGCACCCCAGGCCATGACACCGCGGGACCTTCCTCCCAGAATGCCAGTCCTGGGCAGCGTGAAAGAGGTCTCGCGGGGCCCGACCCATGTGCCGGGGCCCGCAGTAGCCCCCTACTGGGACAGAGGACAGACCCCGCTGGGCCAAGAAATTGCCGAGAGGGAGCGAAGGACGGCGGAGATGGTGGACCGTACGATCCAGGAGAAAGAAAGCCTCCGCCAAGCGACCTTCCGTGTTCGGGGCCCGCTCTATGAAGGGCAAGTGAGAAGGTTTGACGTCCGTCGGGGCTATGGTTTTATCTATGAGCCAGGCCTGGAGGCCGAAGTTTTTGTGGCCCGATGGGACGTCAATGCCCATTTGCCAGAAGATCACCCAGGTCGCAACCTGATGCCGGGAGACTTAGTGCAGTACACAAGGCACTGCGGGGAGAGGGGGTGGTTCGCGCTGGATGCGAAGCTGAGGGGCAGTCAAGAGGCCCGAGTATTGACCCAGCCCCCTCCCCTGGCCGACACCGTAGATCGGAGTAAGTCAGCGGAGCCCCGCTGCAAGTTGTTCCGTTGGGACCACCTGTATTGTTAGAAAGTTTCTGAATGATAAGTGGAAATGATCAACCGAAGAAGTTTCCTGATTAACAACTGTGATTGAACCGGCCGTTGCTGGCAACTGTTGTCCCCGGAGGGACTGTCTCTAACTGTTGCGTAGAAACTGCTACGGACAAGCCCGAGAACTGGCAGGGTAACCACGAACTTGTGGTATGTAAATAAAAATGTGTTGTTGGCTTATACTGTGACCGCCTCCGGAGAGGCTGATTTGGAGGATGGGCCTGGAGGAAAGGGATGGCCCAGGCCCACCACTACCGTAACCGGTGGCGATCCTTCAGGGGTTCAGGGGTCCCCCATGCACGTGGGTCCCCTGAAAGGGACAGAACCTGCTCGGGCAACTTGGTGCTAAACTGGGGCAAAGGGGTGCTGCCCATTTGCTTAGGGGCAGCATCAGGGCCAGGTTGCTTGGGTGGGAGAGAGCGGAAGCCGTAACCGTTATTAAAAATGTTGGAAACGTTTAAGTACCGTACCTCCCGTTATGGGAAGACTCAAAAATATGCTTATGTTTTAAATGTTTTACCGTTTCTTTATCTTTTTGCAGTTAAAATAAAACCGGTGATGGACGGGCAGCCCGCGGGCGGTCTGCGTTTTACTAAGGGGGAATGTGGCGCCCTGGACAAGCCAGGTCGTCACAGGTACTACACCCACACACCCCACACCCCGGTTAGGCACACCGAAGCCAAACACAAAACCCTTGTTGCCTTCCTCCAGGGACTGATGTCCACACCAGGGGGTGGACCAGGTGGTTGGATCCGCCCACCAAGGAGTTCACAGTCCTGGAGGCGGGAAAAGAGGAGAGATGAGTTTTAGAGTTTGAAGTGGAAGGAAGTGAAGTGGTAGAGGAGCAGACTGAGAGAGGTCCGGGTGTGTGGCCCGGAAGATACAGCAAGGTTGGCAGACGGTGGTGACCGTCTGCAGGAGAGGCTGATTGAAGCGAACCATATGGACCGTGAACGGGCGGTGGCCCGGAGGTACCGGATCGGAGAGTAAAGAGAAGCCAGCACCATCCGGCAGGTACGGACCCCGACAAGGCTAGGAGTTGCCGTGAAATTTGTCAAATCCGTTAGCGAAGGGAACCTCCGGGGTTTCCCAGCAGTCAAGACCCGATTGAAGGCAACCGGGTCTTGACTGCTGGGACAAACCGTAGAGGGAAACACAGTCACCGCCAAGGCTATAGTTCCCAGGGCCAGAGCCTGCAGGCAAAAGGGGCTCCCTCAGCAACCATCCAAGCTGCGGAGCGGGTTACCTGTGGGAAGCCATTGGAACCGTAACACAACACAGGTGCAGGGAAAGGCAGTCACCATCAACCTGCCGGGAGGAGACACAACCGCAGCCGTCTGTGGGACCCGTCCATCCAGCCGTTTGTTTGACCAGAGACTCTGTGTGAATTACTGGCTGAGTGAGTACCACCGTGCCGTGCGGCACAGCGCTGCCCCCGCGACCCTGCACCTCATCAGGCCCCGCCTGCCATCCATCCCTACCCACATCACCGGGCCCCGGGACAACCAACCCCCCTACCCACGGAGGGGAGAACCAACATCCAAGCTGCTCCCTGTCACCGCTCCCGGGATCCCCGTCCAGAGCAGCGGTGGTGTCACAACCTCACCACAACCGTGGGTGGCGTCACGGACAATCAATCCCCAAAACCATTCCCCTTTTCATTCACGGGCGAGGAACGCCGCTCGAGTCCCCGGGATCCGGCCCACCGCTCGAGCCACCACCGAGCAGCAGTAGCAGAGCAGCCGGACCCGAGCAGTGAATGAGCGCAGCGTCCCCTCCTCCGCCCGCGACATATGATTGCTGTTTATTTTACCCTTGTCTGTCTAATCCTCTCTGTTTCTTTAGTCAAGACAGGTATAGGCACATGATTGGCGATGAGGGGAAAGAACCTGTTTAGGGACGTTAGGGAGAGCAGGTTTAGCCTCAGGTGAGTTTAGGAGATGACCCTGCTCCTCTTTCCCTAGCGCCAGGGCCCACTATTGTAACGTGTACCCTATGAGTTGCTGCACTCACTGGGGGGTCCCGTGTACCTGGCAGAACCCCGGAAGTCATTGTGTGACATTTAGAGAGATAGATAATGAACAGATAGATAGATAGATTGATATAAAGATAGATACAGTTAGGTCCAGAAATATTTGGACAGTGACACAAGTTTTGTTATTTTAGCTGTTTACAAAAACATGTTCAGAAATACAATTATATATATAATATGGGCTGAAAGTGCACACTCCCTGCTGCAATATGAGAGTTTTCACATCCAAATCGGAGAAAGGGTTTAGGAATCATAGCTCTGTAATGCATAGCCTCCTCTTTTTCAAGGGACCAAAAGTAATTGGACAAGGGACTCTAAGGGTTGCAATTAACTCTGAAGGCATCTCCCTCGTTAACCTGTAATCAATGAAGTAGTTAAAAGGTCTGGAGTTGATTACAGGTGTGTGGTTTTGCATTTGGAAGCTGTTGCTGTGACCAGACAACATGCGGTCTAAGGAACTCTCAATTGAGGTGAAGCAGAACATCCTGAGGCTGAAAAAAAAGAAAAAATCCATAAGAGAGATAGCAGACATGCTTGGAGTAGCAAAATCAACAGTCGGGTACATTCTGAGAAAAAAGGAATTGACTGGTGAGCTTGGGCATCCACGGATGACAACAGTGGTGGATGATTGCCGCATACTTTCTTTGGTGAAGAAGAACCCGTTCACAACATCAACTGAAGTCCAGAACACTCTCAGTGAAGTAGGTGTATCTGTCTCTAAGTCAACAGTAAAGAGAAGACTCCATGAAAGTAAATACAAAGGGTTCATATCTAGATGCAAACCATTCATCAATTCCAAAAATAGACAGGCCAGAGTTAAATTTGCTGAAAAACACCTCATGAAGCCAGCTCAGTTCTGGAAAAGTATTCTATGGACAGATGAGACCAAGATCAACCTGTACCAGAATGATGGGAAGAAAAAAGTTTGGAGAAGAAAGGGAACGGCACATGATCCAAGGCACACCACATCCTCTGTAAAACATGGTGGAGGCAACGTGATGGCATGGGCATGCATGGCTTTCAATGGCACTGGGTCACTTGTGTTTATTGATGACATAACAGCAGACAAGAGTAGCTGGATGAATTCTGAAGTGTACCAGGATATACTTTCAGCCCAGATTCAGCCAAATGCCGCAAAGTTGATCAGACGGCGCTTCATAGTACAGATGGACAATGACCCCAAGCATACAGCCAAAGCTACCCAGGAGTTCATGAGTGCAAAAAAGTGGAACATTCTGCAATGGCCAAGTCAATCACCAGATCTTAACCCAATTGAGCATGCATTTCACTTGCTCAAATCCAGACTTAAGACGGAAAAACCCACAAACAAGCAAGACCTGAAGGCTGCGGCTGTAAAGGCCTGGCAAAGCATTAAGAAGGAGGAAACCCAGCGTTTGGTGATGTCCATGGGTTCCAGACTTAAGGCAGTGATTGCCTCCAAAGGATTCGCAACAAAATATTGAAAATAAAATTTTTTTTTGGGTTTGGTTTATTTGTCCAATTACTTTTGACCTCCTAAAATGTGGAGTGTTTGTAAAGAAATGTGTACAATTCCTACAATTTCTATCAGATATTTTTGTTCAAACCTTCAAATTAAACGTTACAATCTGCACTTGAATTCTGTTGTAGAGGTTTCATTTCAAATCCAATGTGGTGGCATGCAGAGCCCAACTCGCGAAAATTGTGTCACTGTCCAAATATTTCTGGACCTAACTGTAGATAGATAGATGATAGAAAGATACATATAGATAGATGGATAGATAAACTATAGAACATATATATCTCCATTTTCCCACCTTTGTGTAGTCAGTGGATATACAAAGTAAGCCAAAAGTGTAACTGTCTTTGTGTAATTATTGCCGT